>NC_059215.1:32822242-33122242 GCF_020615455.1 Coregonus clupeaformis | reverse complement strand
GTTCCTGCAAGAGGAAGGCATTGATGCTATGGACTGGCCCGCCCGTTCCCCAGACCTGAATCCAATTGAGCACATCTGGGACATCATGTCTCGCTCCATCCACCAACGCCACGTTGCACCACAGACTGTCCAGGAGTTGGCGGATGCTTTAGTCCAGGTCTGGGAGGAGATCCCTCAGGAGACCATCCGCCACCTCATCAGGAGCATGCCCAGGCGTTGTAGGGAGGTCATACAGGCACGTGGAGGCCACACACACTACTGAGCCTCATTTTGACTTGTTTTAAGGACATTACATCAAAGTTGGATCAGCCTGTAGTGTGGTTTTCCACTTTAATTGTGAGGGTGACTCCAAATCCAGACCTCCATGGGTTGATACATTTGATTTCCATTGATAATTTTTGTGTGATTTTGTTGTCAGCACATTCAACTATGTAAAGAAAAAAGTATTTAATAAGATTATTTCATTCATTCAGATCTAGGATGTGTTGTTTAAGTGTTCCCTTTATTTTTTTGAGCAGTGTATCAAAAGTAAATGTAATTGCTAAAATATACTTAAGTATCAAAAGTAAAAGTATAAATCATTTCAAATTCCTTATATTAAGCAAACCAATTAATCTCTAGAAATGCTATACCCCTTTAGTCATAGAAATGACCCAGTTAAATGAGAGGTGCACAGACAATCCACATGCTTAGAAGCTTAATTTGTGTCAACTAGATTATTATTTGAGATGATTCAACTATCAGGATGTGATGATTTTTTAAAATGTTTAACAGGTGGCTTGAGAAGGAACTATCAATGTCTTGGTGCAGGAGGACAGAACTACCAGAGAAACAAGAAGTTGAGAAAATGGCAGGGCCATGACACAGTAACTCTCATAACTGGAGTGAAATAGCTAGGGTATCCACTGCTCTTAACGCTGTAGTAGTAATAGAACATGTACTACAGTACCCATAATGCTCTGCACAACATATACAATGGTCTCCCTCCTGTCTCCTTATCAACACAAATGATGAAGTAGCAGTGTAAATGTAGTATCTCTTACAGTACCTTTATTGGGATGATGTGGCTGGGGCAATTGACCACAGGCAGTCCTTTCTCCAGGAGCAGCTGTCTCATGTGTTTGACGTTCCTCTGGTGGGCCCTGCGCAGCGCCTGGCCCTCGGAGCTCCTCAGGACCCTCACAGACTCCAGGGCCCCAGCCAGCACCATGGGGGGCAGCGAGGTAGTGAAGATGAAGCCTGCAGCGAAGGAGCGCACCGTGTCCACCAGCGCAGCGCTACTGGCAATGTAGCCCCCCACGCAGCCAAAGGCTTTACCTGCAGCAATGGTGAAGAAGAAGAAGAAGAAGAAATAGAAGAGGAAACAGAAGAAGAAGAATAAATAATGATTCAATGGAATGCTTTGTATATATACAATAAAGCCATATACAGTATCTATAACTTACAGATATAGTATAACAAACACACCTCAAATCACAATGAACCATTATGGTTATGGGAGTTAGTGTACACTATTACTGGATTTTGGAAGCGATGGAGTATTCCTAGTTCAAATAGTGTTTATCAAGTTTGAATGTGACCCAATGTGACCTTGCTAGGTTGACAACCACATACTCTGAAATAAGTAGGCCAAAGACTAGATTTGCTAAATACCCCCTTGTCATCTAAGGTAGCCTTTATAAGCGCTGATCTAAAGTAATATTGAGTTCTACCTTCAAATGGTGAAGGTTAGGATTGAGAGAAGGTAAGCTGACCTTAGATCTGTGCATAAAAGGCAACTTATTCCTTGAGCTATCCACAGAAACTGCTCCTAGAGAGACTTATCAGCATGACCAGACTGGGTGTGTGGGAGCACTTCCACAGCTGATACGTATATCCCCTGGCCTGCTTTCTCTGTCGTGCCCTCGGTTAACCAACACCAGCGCATGATGAAAGTTGTTACTGCGATGTCAGCAATATAAATGTGTCAGTTAGTGCATGATGACCAGCATTAATTGGTTAAATGGGACCTATTCCAAGGAGAGACTCAAATCTATCTCTGCTGTGAGGGGCATTTCCCTAGCTCTGAAACAAGCTAAGACAGACAGAGACTAAATGGTTATAGCTATTATGGAACCTGCTTCCCTGTAAGTGTGTATAATAACAATAATTAAATGAATTAATAAAAACATATTACTAGTTCACTTTGTGGTAGTAGTCACAAAAAATCTAGACTTTTTTAGATTCTTGAAATAAAACAAATGAAATAAGTGGGAATCAACTGATGTCCCTCGTTGGGCTAGGGAAGAACTGTCCTTGTTTAAGCAGACACATCTGTTTATTTGATCTTTTATTTAACAAGGTGAGTCCCGTTGACATATTCATCTCTTTTTTAGGTGAGCCATGGGCAAGAGGAAGCACCAATAGTACAGAATAAAATGCAGTACAGCATGGTACAAAATATACTTATAAAAACAACAACAAATCCATAAAACATAGATACTCTTATCAAACCTGTTTATTGCTTACCCAAGGTTCCAGAGACAATGTCAATCTTGTGCATGATGTTGTCTCTCTCTCCCACACCGGCCCCTTGGGCTCCATACAGGCCCACAGCATGGACCTCATCAACAAACGTCAAGGCCCCATAGCGATGGGCCACATCACATAGCTCCTCCAGGGGACATATAGCACCTGAGAGCGAGTGAGATGAAATAGGATATACCACCTTTTACTGTAAATAACTGAGAGACCGTGGATATCATTACTGAGGCACTAAGCAATACAGAATTACGAAATGTGTAGCACTCAAAATTAACACTGACTGGGATATTATATTTTTTGAACGTAATATATTAATATGAGAGGATGTAACATACAATATTAGCAACAAATAAATAATACTGCTTGCTTATCTCATGTTAAACCACCACAAACCCCTAGCAAAATATATATTATGAAAGAAAACCAAAGATAAACCAACACGCAACATGAGCGTGTAGCCCATTTCGTGACACTTACCGTCCATTGAGTGCACGGTCTCAAAGGCCACGATTTTGGGCGTCTTGGGGTCGGAGCCACTCAGCAGTTCCTCCAGGTGTTGGCTGTCGTTATGGCGGAAGATGAAGCGCTTGGCGCCACTGTTCCTTATGCCCTGGATCATTGAAGCGTGGTTCCCCATGTCAGAGTAGATCTCACAGCCTGTATTTCAAAGCAGAGAGCCCACAAGGCAGAATTAACATCTACCAGCAATTATAGAGTGTGTGCATTATAGTACAAAGAACATATTTTGGAAAATAGATTGGTGGCACTAATGTGACCACATTGCCCTTGAAAGCAATGCTGAAGTTCTGATTAGAATGAAACGTTATAAGTATTGACTATTCCTCTCATTGCTACCTCTCATCTAGCCTGGTCCCAGATCTGTTAGTGCTATCTTGTCAACTCCTATGGTCATTGTCACAAGTTAGCAAGATAGCACAAACAGACCCTGGACCATGCTACCTCTTATCCTCTGTCAATGTTTGACTTTTAGCATGGAGACCAGGGAGGGCCCTGTGTTTAGGTTAACCTGGCAGCATTTTGGCTAGGGTGAAGAGGGTGGAGTCGTTGGCCACGAAGCAGGATGAGAAGACCAACGCTCCATCTTTCTGGTGGAGCTGGGCCAGTTCTTTTTCCAGCAGCACATGGAAGTTACTGGTGCCAGAGATGTTCCTGGTGCCTCCGGCACCCGCGCCATGCCTACTCAGGGCATCCCTGAGAGAATCCAAGAAGAATCACAGTCAAACATCACATCTTACACTAACCTCATCTCCAACACGTCAAAGAAGATATGTTATGGTTATTATTTTTATTTTTTCATAACAATTATAAAGACATTAAAATAAAATAATATATGTATATATATACAGCTCTGGAAAAAATTAAGAGACCATTGCAAATGTTTCTTAAATCAGCATCTCTACATGTATGACAGCCATTCCATACCAATGTCTGTTGAATTCCAACACAGGCACACCTCATTCTACTGAATTAGGTACTGATTAGGTGATCACATCCCAAATCTTATTTAACGAGGAAAAGTATAAAAACGACTGCTGTGGTCATCACTATCCTCTTGCAATAGGACCAGCTGGATGGCAAAAACAGTGCTAATAGTACCTCAAAAGTAATATTAATAAAAAAATAACTATTGACCATGCCAAAAGAGCTGAAAAGGAAAGTTTTGAGTGAGGAAAAGAAGGGTTCAATTCTGGCTTTACTAGCAGAGGGATACAGTGAGCGTCAGGTTGCTTCCATCCTTAAAATTTCAAAGACGGCGGTTCATAAGAACAAGGTCAAGCAGCAGACATTGGGGACAACAAAGTTACAGACTGGCAGAGGGCGAAAACGACTCTCTACTGACCGGGATGACCACCAACTCATTCGAATGTCACTCAACAACCATAGGATGACATCAAGTGACCTACAAAAAGAATGGCAAACTGCAGCTGGGGTGAAGTGCACGGCGAGGACGGTTTGAAACAGGCTCCTAGGGGCAGAGCTGAAGTCGTGCAAAGCTAGAAAAAAGCCCTTCATCAATGAGAAGCAAAGAAGAGCCAGACTGAGGTTTCAAAAGACCATAAGGATTGGACCATAGAGGACTGGAGTAAGGTCATCTTCTCTGATGAGTCCAATTTTCAGCTTTGCCCAACACCTGGTCGTCTAATGTTTAGACGGAGACCTGGAGAGGCCTACAAGCCACAGTGTCTCGCACCCACTGTGAAATTTGGTGGAGGATCGGTGATGATCTGGGGGTGCTTCAGCAAGGCTGGAATCGGGCAGATTTGTCTTTGTGAAGGATGCATGAATCAAGCCACGTACAAGGTTGTCCTGGAAGAAAACTTGCTTCCTTTTGCTCTGACATTGTTCCCCAATTCTGAGGATTGGTTTTTCCAGCAGGACAATGCGCCATGCCACACAGCCAGGTCAATCAAGGTGTGGATGGAGGACCACTAGATCAAGACCCTGTCATGGCCAGCCCAATCTCCAGACCTGAACCCCATTGAAAACTTCTGGAATGTGATCAAGAGGAAGATGGATGGTCACAAGCCATCAAACAAAGCCGAGCTGCTTGAATTTCTGCGCCAGGAGTGGCATAAAGTCACCCAACATCAATGTGAAAGACTGGTGGAGAGCATGCCAAGATGCATGAAAGCTGTAATTGAAAATCAGGGTTATTCCACCAAATATTGATTTCTGAACTCTTCCTAAGTTAAAACATTAATATTGTGTTGTTTAAAAATGAACATGAACTTATTTTCTTTGCATTATTCGAGGTCTGACAACACTGCATATTTTTTGTTATTTTGACCAGTTGTCATTTTCTGCAAATAAATGCTCTAAATGACAATATCT
Organism: Coregonus clupeaformis; assembly: GCF_020615455.1. NCBI lineage: Eukaryota > Metazoa > Chordata > Actinopteri > Salmoniformes > Salmonidae > Coregonus > Coregonus clupeaformis. The sequence goes on along the minus strand of NC_059215.1, from coordinate 33,116,866 downwards.
TTATTTGGAATTTGGGAGAAACATACCTATAAATAGTAAAACCAGAGAAACTGATAATTTTGCAGTGGTCTCTTAATGTTTTCTGCAGCTGTATATAAAGATAACAAATACCAAATAGCAGCAGGTACAATTATCAGCAGCAAATGCAATTAATGTACAGTAGTTAGCATTATAACTTGGTGACAAATAGCAGCAGATACAATTTCATAATACAGTTATATTTTCAGAGCTTTTCGGATCAACTAGTACAATTATTATTTATATTTGGCATGTGATTAAGGAGTGGTTGTATGAATAGATCACCAGAAATCCATTATCTTATTGCATTGGCAAAATACTGTAGGTGCAAAAAGGTTCCTTTTCTGGTCCAACATTTCGGGCAATTTGGTGAGGTGTCTGGGAACATACGATTTCATTTAACATTCCAACTTGAAAATGAATTTGTAGTTACTTTCCTTAATATTCAAACTAGTAAGTGGGTAGTGTATCTTATTACAGATCTCAAGCCAGACCTCCTCATCAAATTCCATACCTAAATCGTTTTCCCACATCCTTTGAAGAGGAATAAAGGTGGATTCCTATTGTCTTGATAATGTGAGGTACATCTTAGCATTTATTCCTTTGATAGATATAGAATAATTATTAATTCTTCAACTTCTTACAACTGAGATCTCAGCTTTCCTTCTTTGATAATCATAAGGAAAACATTTCAGATTTGAAGATATCTAAAAAAAATCTGTACCAGGAATGTTGTATTCAGTACGGATTTCGATAAATTACTTAATTGTATTCTATCCACTACGGACCAGGTCAGCAAACCTCACAAGACCCAGCAAGCACCACCTATAGAGGTCGACCTTTGAGAACGCATTGGGCAGGTCAGGATTACAAGAGATAGACACAAGTAAAGAATACGTGTTTGAAATACCTAAGTACTTTCTACAGTCTGCCCATGCCATTAATGTGTTGTACATAGTAAAGGTCTTATTGTTATCACAAATATGTTAGAACCGATTAACAAACATAAGATTCTTTAGAGGTAAAAGGTGGCTAAATTGAGCTTCAATCTGAATATAGTGTCTGTCCAAAGTTCAAGACAACAAATTGCGAGTTTGGGCTGACCAATAATACAATTGGAAATTGGGCAGACCCAGACCCCCCATAGATTCAGGTTTGAGCAGAGTAGAGAACTTGATTATTTTTGTTACACCATATAAACCTTAATACAATTATTTTTTTAAAGAAAATAAAGAATAAGGTAAATAACAGGTCAACATCTTGATTATGTTTATCCTTCCAATCATAGTTACTGGGAGAGTGGACCAACGAATCAGGTCTTCTTTAATTTAGATAATTCTTTAGAACTGGGGTAACATTTATTCTCAAATATTTGAATCCATTTGGTTTCCAAGAGAAGGGACAGACCAAACTCAACTAATCTGTTAGCTGGCTTTTAGCAAACAGGCATTAGATTTGATAAAATTAGCTTTGTATCTAGAGAATGTACCAAATTAGGCATTAGTATCAACGATATGTGGAATGGAGTTCACTGGATTGACAACATACAATATAATATTATCTACATATAAAGATAGCCTATGTTCCTGATCTGCAATAATGGGACCTCTGATACTCTCATTAGAAAGTATGGACTCTGCCAGCGGTTCTACGGCCATCGAGAAGAGAAGGGGAGACAGAGGACAGCCTTGCCGGGTCCCTCTACTCAGGGGAAATTCTTGTGACCTTAAACCATTGGTGGAGACCATAACTCTGGGACTGGTATAAATCGCTTTGACCCATTTGATGAAATTAGCATCCATATGACATTTTTGCAAAACAGAGAAAAGGAAATTCCATTCAACTCTGTCGAACGCCTTCTCAGCATCTAATGACAACAATATAGAAGGAGTCTTATGCTCATTTAAATGGTTGATAACATCAAACAGACGTCTAACATCCGATGAGTACCTGTTTTTTATAAATCCCGTTTGATCGGGTTTAATAAGCGAGGGTAATAGAACCTCTAGTCCTCTGGCTATCAATTTAGTTACCACTTTGTAATCAAAATTCAACAAACGTATCCGTCTGAAAGAAGAGCATTCTAATTGGTCCTTCCCACTTTTAAGCAAGACACTGATACAAGCTGTATTCATAGAATCAGGCAAAATTCCCTTAATATAAAAGTAATCTATCATAGCCATAAATATAGGACATAGTTCTGGCCAGAACTGCTTGTAAAATTCACCTGGGAAGCCGTCTGGGCCTGGGGATTTATTATTAGGCATAGATTTAATTGCTGCAAATACTTCCTCAGGAGTAAAAGGAGAATTGAGAAACGGCTGCTCTGGTTTGGATAGTTTCGGGAGAGAAATGCTGTCTAAATATGATTGTAGGTCATGAGGTGAATAGTTGGATTGTGATGTATACAAAGTATCATAAAAGCCATAAAAGGCTTTATTTATCAAAATTGGGTCATAGGTGACTGAGTTATTCTGTAAGCTAATGGCGTTAATCGTGCGTTCGGATTGTTTCTTTTTTTTTCAATTGATAGGCAAGGAGCTTACTTGGTTTATTATCATACTGGTAATGTTTTTGTCTAATGCGGAACATTTTATCATTAATACAGCAAGTTTGTTCATGATTTAGTTTAGCCCTGGCTATGGTCAACTGCTTTGAACTTTCTAATACAGTACTTGAACTTTCTTGAGCTTTCTAATACAGTTCTGGGGGTAGCGTAAGAATATAATGTAGTATGATGAGCCATACATGTAGAATATCTAATAGAATATCTAAGGAATTGAGTCGGTTGAATTTCGACTTTGGTCTTTTTGCACTGGGTCATGGGCTCAATCTCAATTTGTGTTTCTATGATTCCTCACATCCTATCTCCTCGCCGCCTTCTCAACCATATTGGAAGAGAAGGTCCAAACTCCCTCCCCTTCTCCAATGTGTTTTGAGGAGGCAAGGAGAGAGGATGTGAGGGATCAAGAAAAGATGAATTGAGAAAGAATTCTGATGTCTGGCTTACTGAATCCCGTTGAGGACCCGGGGGTGGCTACCCATGCCTAGGTAGTCGTTACTGCACCAGACAGACACCTGGGAGCCTTCCCGCCCGGCAATGGAGTAGTCTTCGGCAAAGGGAAAGACGTCAGCGCGCCGATTCACTGTCTTAAAGATGCGGTAGGTGTGGTCATTCTTCTTCTCAAAGATCTTCCTGTAGAAGAAGCCATCGTAGTCGAAACTGGGGCCAACTGGAGGGGTTAAAAGTATAATAGTGTCAGCGATATTCTGTTGTGAAACAGACATACATATAGTTTCTCAAATTATGTGATTTTAAATCCAATAACTTGGTTAATTTGATGAAGAATGAATCATCATGTATCCATTGAATGAAAATAAAATTGGGTCCCACTCTACATACCGGTAGTAACTTGATACATCTGTGATACCTGATTGTGGTTTATGCAACTATGCATTGACATACCATTTACAAATCAACTCAAATTGCTTGCGTTTAAACCTCATTTCGCTGTGCATAATTATTGCATAAGATTACTTGATTGTAAACAGGCCTATACTTGGTAATCTGTTCCCTTTTAAAGCTGTGCAAACAGATAAGTTGTATGTAATACAACGTATGTAAATGTATTTACACAGTACCTGCCAATGAAATAATCATTAAATTGGTATCAAATTACCACTTAATATAAAGTGTGACTGAAAACAGTTCTGGGTGATGTACTGTATTATATCAGTATAATTTATTGTAGAACTACAGTGTAACTTCTGCTCTGATTGAGTCAATGCAAAAGAGTCACACTGGTATTATGAACTGATTCACCTATGTTGTCCTTCAGGAGGTGGGACACACTGGGGGTTTGGACCATCGGCATGATGGAGTCCTCGAGTTCCTTCAAAAGAGAACTCTGCATACCTGTGACAGAGAGCAGGGGTATAACAGTCTGTACTATACTGTATTTCTCATTTATTTTTACCCCAGTTTGTTTCTTTGTCTTAAGTGGGGCAAGTGTACATTGTTTCACTGTGTTTAGAACTTGGACCTGTTGTTTGTGTCTACCAAAGTGTGTCTGCTGTGTTTGCACTGGTGTTTGTGTCCATTGAGCAAGTTTTGGAAGCTAAACACCTAGGTATAACATTACATGGTCAATTATCATGGTCAAGTCATATTGACAAAATTATTGTGAAGATGGGGAAGGGTATAAAAAGATGTTATAAAAAGATGTGCATTTTTTTACACAATAATCAACTGTACTAGTTGTTCAGGCTCTGGTCTTGTCCCATCTTGATTACTGTCCGGTAATAGGGTCAAGTGCAGCAAAGAAAGATCTAGTAAAGCTACAGAGCAGCACACCTTGCCCTTAACTGCACATACAGAACTAACATCAACAACATGCATGCCAGTCTTTCCTGGTTGAGGGATTAACTGCTTCTCTTCTAGTTTTTATGAGAAATATTGCTGTGATTAAAATTTCGGATTGTCTGCATAATCAAATAACATTCAGGTCAGACACCCATACATACCCCACAAAAAGGAAACGGGAAAGGGGGATACCTAGTCAGTTATAAAACTGAATGCATTCAACTGAAATGTGTCTTCCGCATTTAACCCAACCCAAGACCACCAGAGGTCTCTTCACAGTTCCCAAGTCCAAAACGAATTCACGGCAATGTACAGTATTATACAGAGCCATGATCGCATGGAACTCCATCTCCAATTACTCAAGCAAACAGCAAAATTACCTTTAAAAAACGTATTAAACAACATCTCTTGGAACGGCGGGGACTGTGAGGGGACACACACACAAACACACGCACACACAGACACACTCTAACACACACATTATTTTGTTGTTGTATTCTTTGTATTCTTTTTTAGTTGTATTGTTTGTATATCATTGTATTTAAATTTGTGTGTCTGCCCTTGTCTATCAGTGTATCAGTGTTTTGTTACTTGTCATGTTTTGTGTTTTTTGTGGACCCCACGAAGAGTAGCTGCTGCTTCTGCAAAAGCCAATGGGGATCCAAATAAACAAATAAACTACTATTGTGTTGTCTTTACCTGGGTTAGACTCTGTCGGGACGTCCTCCTGAACCTCAGGGCTCGCTCTTACCATGCCAATCTGGTTGGAGACAAAGGGACATCCCTTGGACATGGAGACAGCCACCTGGGTTGCTGATTGGGCAAAATGACGCTTTGAGTCCACCCTCAGGGGCAGGAGGCCTGCTGACTGGGTAGAATGGATGGTTGTCTTCCTCTCCTTGGGGATTGAGGCACAAACAGTGATCTGGCGGGCAATCATGGGGCATCGGTCGGCCATGGAGAGGAGGGTGGCCCCAGTTCTCAGCAAAACAGGCTTGGGGGCCGACTTCAGGAAGGGGCAGTGGTGAAGGAAAGCGGCCATGACTCTTGAAGCAGTTTTGACTCTGGATCAACACATAAGACATAGGACATAAGACCTTTCAAACATCAAATTCGGACACTTTGTATGGTATAGATGTAGTATCTATGCAACATCTAATTTACACCAGTTTAGGGCTACTTTGAATCGAACTGTCAGCAATATAAGGTTTTAGGGATTTGAAATTGTTTCTGAAATGTGGGAACAGTGTGGCCCATTATTTACGTTTGAAGAAAATACAGAGTGGATGGAATAGGTGCGCCTGCGGGCGCGGCTTATCTTGTCTGTTCAGGCGCGCGCTTTTCATGCTCTGCGAGGTGCAGAAGCAAGATTCCGACAAAAAGACGTCATTGCTCAGGGACTGTGGACGATTATTAGTGAGCATCAGTGTATTTAAAAATCGAATCTTAGGAGACGACGTGGATGTCTTTTAGTTTTTGATGACAAAACACAGAAATATTTGGCCTATACTATTTCTGTCACCGTGACCAAACTAGTTTATAAAGTCTTAGCCTAATTAATAAAAAATCCAAACCAGCCATTTCGGATTATTATAAGAATAATAAAGGTTTCCGCACGCATTGGTTTAGTGGTTGTTTTGTTTGGAACTAACTAATCCTTAGCTTTAACGAGCATTTCATGTAAAGAATATAGGCTACTCAGCTGGAATGCGGTTAGGAGATAAGAAGCCAATTCTCAGCATCTGTGGTTTATTCTGGTGGTTTAAGGTTTGATCTCCAAGTTAGTCTATCTAGATCCACAGCAGCTGAGCTCTATGAGGCCATTATTCGGTCAAACGTCCCAGGGAAGTAAACCATTGATCCTAATGCTTGAGGAGTAACGACCAAACACAGCTTATATGTATTCACATTCAAGTGACACACTATGTGCATTCCTGTAGTTCATCTATGGTTTTAGGGTTAGCTTCTTTATGTATTTTCTATAGCTTTCTTTATGTCTTTGTTGTTGTTGTTGTTTAGCACTTAGAGATGATAAAATGAGAAGCACTACATGAAATGTATTTGGCTGTTATCTATTATTTATATGAACTGGACATGTAGGCTAGATGTCAACGACCATATAGACACACAGCAAGCCTACTTAATAGGTTCCTTTAGCCTGTAAGTGTAGAATTGCCTAATTTGAAGTATCATACGCAATAATATTATGCTAACGAAATTGCTTAGGGCCAATCAAATAGAATAATTCAGAACATCTTACCTGTTGACCTGCACTGAGGACGAACTTCAAAACAGCAATAGACAGAGATGCATCTGTCGTCAAAAGTTAGGGCAGTGACGTTGTCAGCATTATGCAATATTCTGCGAAAATGATTATTGTTCACACCCATACGTTTTCACGTAGGGGGCCAGGCTGGGGACTAGGAGTAACCAAGTTGTAAAAGGACATGATGGATTTTAAGGATAGCCTAACCCTAATGCTTTTTGTCTAATTGCTGCGGTTTGTGATGTAGGGCCTATAGGCAATTAATAAAAGTGTAATTACTGTCAAATATAGGCCTACAAAAACAAACACGTCTGTGCAATTTATATTTAATCTTAACCTTAATATACTGTATGAATAAAATACATCTTCAGTCCAGCCTATAGTGGTATCTGAATGTTAAATTTGTGTTTAACATTGTGTCATACCAAAGACACAAAGTGCTCATTATTATTATTATTATCGGCTCTCTCTCTATCACTCACACACATCTTTATCATATAATTAAATATAACACTTTTATATAATTATAAAGATGTAGAAATATAATGTATCTCTATGATCATAATTTTCCTCCTTTTCAATTGCAGTTTATTCAAAGGCTCTCGTTAATTAGACAGGTTGGGTGTCATGGCCTTAAAAAATGTGGGCTACACAAGTGCTCGCCAGCAGATGGTGCGTTCCACATATCTTTTCATCAATAGCAATTCGCTCGTTACAGTGGAAAGGCGGAGCCGGAGTTTCTTATGTTGTCAAATCAAATTGCTGTGCAAACTGGCCAGCAGCCTCCTCGAACGGAAAGCGAGACGGTAGCCTATCTTCATATGAGCAGAATCAGAGGATAGACCACGGTCATCATAAACAGGACCAAGGACTGTCATTCATTCAGAGTTAATTAATTGCATCCAAATAGATTTTCAAGATGCTGGCATGCACAGAAATGATCACAATGTGTCTTCAGTCTGCTAAGCATGACCACCACAGGAAACAGCAGCAGCTCCAGCAGAAGAACCAAAACCAAGGAATCTCTATCTTCCAAGATGTAAGTAGCCCAGTCTGCATCCATCGTCAATATTTTAAATAAATGGAAGCATTTTACTGAGTATGTCGCATCATTTGACATAATTTTTTATCATGTTGTCAATGGCATTATGCACTTTGAAATTATATGCCAGGCAGCTGTCAAAGCGTTCAAAGATGCTGCAGGTCGACATTAAAAGTAGTCTAATTTAATGTAGTCCTACCTTTAATCTGTTGAACCAACAAAAAAAAGCCATTAGAAATTCTATCAAATAATGCTATAATGATTTTTTATTTGTTTAATTGCACTCTTGCATGTTATTGTTAGTGTGAAAATCATCTGATGTTAACAATACCACGAAATCTCACATAAAATTAACACATCTGCTCGATGTTTTATTTTAAGACCCATAACAAAAAAACGGCTTTAGGCTCTGTTATATATATAGCATACCATTTCGCCTACCATTGGATCTCACATGGTCATAAGGGTCATGACATTGGCGGTAGAATAAATGAATGAATGGATGAACAAAGGAATAAATGAATGAATAAATGAATAAAATATTAACCAATTCACTAATTCAAGATCATCGTTGACGTAATGCTTTTTTCTTTGTTTTTGTTCTATTCTTTTATGTGATATGTTTCTATTGTACACCACAGGAAAGAGGAGGAATAAGGAAACCTTGCATGCTTAAAGTGTTTGGATTTTACTGCTATTAACTTGACCTAGATTGACAATGGTCTGTTGAGGCATCTTGGCCAGATTTTGGGTTGGATTGGTCATGCTTGCTCCAGCAGCATAACAATGCTCATTATTAATGTTACTAATTATCTAAACTCCATGTCCGAAAAAGGAGTAGCCTGTTCTGATAGGCCTGTAGCAAGAAGTATTGGTCATTAATAATTTACATAAAAGCCAGCCTACAGTACACCATTGCCTTCAAGTCCCGTTTTGTTTGCCTACAGGTAGGCTATTACATAATAATAATAAAATGATGAAGAGAAGATGACACTGCAAGTAACCAATGATCCTCAATAGCGTCACTGTCTTGTTGCCTCAGCCAGCCAGATATCCCTCCAATCGGATTTAAAGAAGAGCGTTTTCCACATTTAACTGATTCAGGTAATTGGCATATAACAGGAGCAGTAAGTGCAGTATAAGTGCACATTAAAGGATGAAATGCAATCAACTCCCATTCACTGAGTCCACTGTAATATATGAGATGGCATCTCCAAAAAAGGCTTTTTCTATGGTTGGGTAGTGGATGTTCATCTATCCTACTGTATCCTAATGAATGCACATTGAGCAGTTTACATGCATAGAACCATCTGTGCTTGACGTCTAACCCACAGGGTTGCCAATTTAATGTTCTCCAGTTAGACGAAGCCCAAACCCTTTAAAGCACAGTTGGCAGAACAAACAATTCACTTGAATGACACATGCTGTCATTGCTTTATCAACACATGTATTGTTCTCCAGCTAGATTAAGCAGTTGAAGCCAAAAAACCCTCACAGTAGTGCAAAAGGCAAAACTGTCTCACCTCAGTTTATGTGGTCTGGACAATTCTGTCACCACCTCAGGAGATGTTTACAATCTGGCTGCCGGTAAACCAAAGTCTGTTAGAAATGGATTGATCTAGGAAATTTGTGTAGTCTACAGTGTGTGTTGGACCAAAGAAGAGATCGACAACCAGAGATTTAATACGATGTGCACAAAGGAGAAGCAAGTTCTGAGGGACCCAGAGTCTTGTCTCATTTTATATCCAGAACAGAAAACAATGGAACAATAGCCTAACAATATGTTTTCATGACAGCAACAGTAGGGGTAAAATAATAAAACCAAGGCCAACATATAGCCTACAATGGCGGGGCGTTAATTATATCTATGCTGGAGCTGGGGTTAGGTTTACGTAGGTATAGTGTTGAGGTTGGGATTAAGGGGTAAGGTAAGGTTAGGGTTTGTGGACAGTAAGTTTAAAGTGTCTTCACATCCCTTTCACAGTTATCACATTTTGCTGCTTCAACTTTAACACTAGCCAGCTATTTATTGCAGATCAACAGAGTTGCATTTGATAGTTTGTTGACAGTTTGAGCATGTAGACGAGAGACAATCTATAGGGGACTATCCAATAGCCTAACTATCCAATACATTTGGACTTCCAATAGGGTTCCGCGAATGAGGATATTGACTAATAAAAAGCGAACCAAGGTTTAGTAGGTGTGTACAACCAGTAAGTATAAATATGTTAAAGATAAATAGTACTGTAGGCTAGGTCTGCATATAAAAGATGTAGCAAAGAGTTGACTTCATTTTTCCATGTTTTAAATTATTTTCACTACACATGGGGATGGGATTGTATTTTTATGCCTGATGCTTACAGCAGTTGTTTTCCCCCTCGTTTAATTTTCCTTCCGATTTAACGAGGGAACGGCGCTGCACTCTCAGTACAGTGTTGCAGGGAAATGTTCCTACTTATTTATTCTGCCTTCTTCTCAAAGGCCTCATTAGAGTTGAGTAAGGGCTCTATTCAATCTGTATAGCTGAAGCGTTACAGATTGCGTGATAGAAATGTAAAGGTAATTCTGAATGAGCCGACATATGCAGCATTTACCGTAAAGCAGCCTCCGCTAACGCGGGAACATTGCATTTCAATTTCAATCACGCTGTAACGCTGAACTTTCGCGATACGGATTGAATAATTTCCTCTGCCTCTCTGTGGTATTATTGGCGGTGATGCGCATTGCACTGAAGGTTTGAGGGTTGGTTCACTACATTTTGCTGAGTAGGCTAGTAAGAGTTTATGATAAACAAGCTTCAAGACATGTTGCACAACACAATGTTATTTTCGAGCTTAATATTTCCCTCTGAAGCTGTTGGGGACAAGGACACGTTGTGTGAGCGGTTAAAACCCTAAATTGGGGTATAATCTGTGTACCTCTTTGAGTTCTGTTGACCTGGATAAGAATCAGCATGACAGGCTCACAGTTTGGCACCATGTGGAATGTCTGAAGGTGAGTTGGTAGATACCATATCAGCCCCTCATGACATGGACTAAAATGTCAGCAGGAGAACCTTTTATAGGACAGTTCAGATGTCATTTACATAGATATGCGCCAGGGTTGGGGTCAATTCCACTTCAATTCATGAAGCAAACCGAAATTCTAATTCCAATTCCAATATTCCTCATTGAAAAGCAGTGGAAATTGGATTTGTAATTTCAGTTTACTTCCTGAACGGACTGAACTGAAATTAAACTCAACCCTTATAGCAGGGGTGTCAAACTCATTCCACGGAGGGCCGAGTGTCTGTGAGTTTTTGGTTTTTAGTTTCAATGAAGACCTAGACAACCAGGTGAGTTCCTTTCTAATTAGTGACCTTAATTCATCAATCAAGTACAAGGGTGGAGCGAAAACACTCGGCCCCCCGTGGAATGAGTTTGACACGTGCCTTATAGGCACCCCAAAATAGCTAGCAGGACATACCAACCATTAGAACTTACCCACTGGGCACAGACGTAAATTCAATGTCTATTCCACATTGGTTCAACGTCATTTCATTGAAATGATGTGGAAACACCGTTGATTCAACCAGTGTGTGCCTAGTTGGTACCAACCATTGAGCTACAGTTGAACAATGTTGGGAGTTAAGGAGCTGGTCTTAGGTGTTTTCTGAGACAGTTATTCACTATGGGGTGCTCAGTAGATCTCACTTGAATGAAGGTATGATGATGTTTTAAATGGACACCCAGCAGTGCATGTCTTGGCTTCACAGCCGAGTGTGTTTGATAGGTAGCCATTATGAACCGGTGTGCAAAGCTCTCAATACTGCACTCAGCCAACCATTGGACTCTAGGTCTTTGAGTGGATTTTGTACTGACTTAAATGCACAAAGGAGTTTCAATGGATATAGAGCTAAATTAATTGGACAAAGTGTCACTAATGTAACACTTGATGAAGGACCTGATTGGACATGTGTGCTAACACAACATTCAGCCCTCATTTGGGCAAATATTTTCCCTGCGGTGCTTCAGCCTGGTCTTAGAGCGAAAAGTATTATAGTTGACAAAAATCTGTGCCACTCCATTTAGTATGATATCTTACTTTACATTAGGTTACATTACATTGGCCTACGTAAATCCTGGACACTCAAATTAGTGTGATATGTTACATTTGGTATGACAGTAGGTTACTTAAGGCGAAAATGAAAGAAGGGTGGTTGGTCTGTGTAAGGGTTGGGGTGAGGTGTGACCCAGGTGCAGTGCAGGATATACAGTAGGCAGTAGGCAGAGATGGTGAAACAAGTATCTTTACTGGTGGTCCCGAAGCCAAAATACAAAATAACGGACTTATCACGATAAAAGAAAGGCGGAGCAAAAACCGTCTTACAGCCAAAATACGAAATACTACCTAAGACTGAAACAAATAACGAAACAGAGAGAACACTTCTCAAGTACCTGTACATAGATCTCCGATCAGACACTGAGTAGTACTGCTGGACATAGAGAAACTAGCAGAGAAAACTGAGCAAGTGAACACAGGGAAGTGAGGGCATAAATACACAGGTGAACCGATAGACACAGGTGACACCAATAGGATGATGATTAGTCCCGACAGTGAGTGAGGAGGTGCCTAAGGTTGTCGGAGGATGACACCTAGTGGGTCGCTCCGAAACTGCGACCCCCTCCTGTAACAGGTCTGGGTGGATGGGTAAGCATATAACGCAAATGTCTAGCAAAACCTAAAGGTTGCAGGTTCGAATCTCATCACGGACAACTTTAGCAACTTTGCAAATACTTACTACTTTACAAATACTTAGCATGTTAGCTAACCCATTAACCTAACTCCTAACCCTAAGCTTAACCCCTAACCTAACGAATCATATCATACTAAAGCAGTCGAACGTAATATGTGATACTAGAGTTGTCGAACGTAAAATATCATACTAAATGGGTCAAAGCAAACTGGTGCGATCAAGATGTAGGATACTATACGTCCTACAATTCATATTATATTGTAAATTACGACCACTATTACATTGGTAGGGCAATGTAATGTAGCCTAACTTAAAGTAGCATATCATACTAAATGGAAAGGTCCAGATTTGAGTAAAATATAATACGTTTTGCTCTGAGACCAGGTTGAGTGCTTATGCAACCTTTCCGGAACAGCTCTATTATAGTTTTGCCTGGCAAAAGACCAATGTTCCTCAAATGACCAATAATCATTTGCCTAGCAAATGACAAACTTTCCTCCAGAGCTACATCCTGGTAAACATTTATGTCACTGTTTATAATTTCCTGAGATGACAGCTCTCTCAGATACAAATAATACTTGTGGATATTATAGTTCATCTTTAATGTTTTCTTGTGCACCAACGCAGTATGCTAAAACATTTATTATGATATTATACATGGACTCTGATTCATAAATACATTAATTTTCCTAACGTGCCTCAAAGTTCTTTTACATCCTGGTTAATTTGTCAAGGTAGAATCTCACCCTTTTATTTTGTGTAACATTTTCCACATAAGGAAGTTTTCCAGATTTTTTGTGACACTTTTTACAGCATGTTTCACAATGTTGTTATTTGAAGCTTTAAACATGAATTATGTAGATTGTTTGATTTAATGTTTGTTGTTTTTTCATTTCCAGATATTTCGCCGTGCAGACAAAAATGGTGAGTACAATTTATGATATTAAAAAGATGGTCACACTAATGATTTGCTTTCAAGGTTTTTTAAATGGCCTCCTTGCATGAACTGTGTGTCTGCAACGTGGTCTCAGAGCATTTCGTATTATTCTGTAAATCCAAGACTCTCCATTTAGTATGATATGTTACGTTTCATATGTACACTACCGGTCAAAAGTTTTTGAACACCTACTCATTCAATGGTTTTTCTTTATTTTTACTATTTTCTACATTATAGAATAATAGTGAAGACATCAAAACTATGAAATAACACATATGGAATAATGTAGTAACCAAAAAAGTGTTAAAAAATCAAAATATTTTTTATATTTGAGATTCTTCAAATACCCACCCTTTGCCTTGATGACAGCTTTGCACACTCTTGGCATTTTCTCAACCAGCTTCACCTGGAATGCTTTTCCAACTGTCTTGAAGGAGTTCCCACATATACTGAGCACTTGTTGGCTGCTTTTCCTTCACTCTGCGGTCCAACTCATCCCAAACCATCTCAATTTGGTTGAGGTCGGGGGATTGTGGAGGTCAGGTCATCTGTTGCAGCACTCCAACACACTCCTTCTTGGTAAAATAGCCATTACACAGCCTGGAGGTGTGTTGGGTCATTGTCCTGTTGAAAAACAAATGATAGTCCCACTAAGCCCAAACCAGATGGGATGGCGTATCGTTGCAGAATGCTGTGGTAGTCATGCTGGTTAAATCACAGACAGTGTCACCAGCAAAGCACCCCCACACGATAACACCTCCTCCTCCATGCTTTACGGTGGGAAATACACATGGGGAGATCATCCGTTCACCCACACTGCGTCTCACAAAGACACGGCGGTTGGAACCAAAAATATCCAATTTGGACTCCAGACCAAAGGACACATTTGCACTGGTCTAATGTCCATTGCTCGTGTTTCTTGGCCCAAGCAAGTCTCTTCTTCTTATTGGTGTCCTTTAGTAGTGGTTTCTTTGCAGCAATTCGACCGTGAAGGCCTGATTCACACAGTCTCCTCTGAACAGTTGATGTTGAGATGTGTCTGTTACTTGAATTCTGAAGCATTTATTTGGGCTGCAATTTCTGAGGCTGGTAGCTCTAATTAACTTATCCTCTGCAACAGAGTTAACTCTGGGTCTTCCATTCCTGTGGCGGTCCTCATGAGAGCCAGTTTCATCATAGCGCTTGATGGTTTTTGTGACTGCACTTGAAGAAACTTTAAAAGTTCTTGAAATTTTCCGGATTGACTGACCTTCATGTGTTAAAGTATTGATGCTGTCGTTTCTCTTTGCTTATTTGAGCTGTTCTTGCCATAATATGGACTTGGTCTTTTACCAAATATGGCTATCTTCTGTATACCCCCCCCCTACCTTGTCACAACACAACTGATTGGCTCAAACGCATTAAGAAGGAAAGCAATTCCACAAATTAACTAATAAGAAGGGACACCTGTTAATTGAAATTAATTCCAGGTGACTACCTCATGAAGCTGGTTGAGAGAATGCCAAGAGTGTGCAAAGCTGTCATCAAGGCAAAGAGTGGCTATTTGAAGAATCTCAAATATAACATATATTTTGATTTGTTTAACACTTTTTTGGTTACTACATGATTCCATATGTGTTATTTCATAGTTTTGATGTCTTCACTATTATTCTACAATGTAGAAAATAGTACAAATAAAGAGAAAACCCTTGAATGAGTAGGTGTTCTAAAACTTTTGACCGATAGTGTATGTATTAATTTGTGGATGTCCGTCATCCATTTCGTATGATATGTTACGAATGACAATTCGTATGATATGTTACAAAATTAAATTCTTATGATATGTCACAAATGACTATTTATTGTGGCTAACATTAGCTAGGCTAAGGTTTAGGGGTTAGGGTTAGGGTTAAGGCCAGGGTTAAGGTTAGGGTTAGGAGTTAGGTTAAAGGGTTAAGGTTAGGGGAAGGGTTAGCTAACATGCTAAGTAGTTGCAAAGTAGCGCCCTCCTTTTGTTTTTGCCTTAAGTAACCTCCTGCTTATGTATCCCTACCAAACGTAACATATCAAACTAATTTGAGTGTTCCAGATTTACGTTTACTATGTTACATCTAGTCAATGAGACCCGTCTGGTGACTCAATATGTTTACTCTTACAGTACTTCATGTGTTGGTTGGTGGTAATATTGTCTTATTATCAGCAAAATATAAAATACAATTAGCAAGGGTTTAAAATGCAATGGTTAATAAGTGATTTCTGAAAAATCTTGAATTAGAACAAAAAGCTGTAGCCTAACTCTCTTCTTGATATAACCAATCATTAAAAACATCCTTAATTGTTTGCGGCTCTCAATCTTAAAGGAGTAATTCTAGTTTATAGTTGGCACAGAAAATGAGGGACTGTGATGACTTCAAATTAAAATCTAAAGCCTAGGGTAATGTTCATCGGGTAATGTTAATTCTTGTTCATCGGATACAAAAGCAGCAGAGCATTATCTATCTATTTTGCTGAGATCTTTCTCAAACTTGGGAGCAAAATCTTGCAGCGATGGCAAAGGGGCGGTCCGTCTTATATCTGGAACATGAGGATTGACAGGGCAGGCCTTTTAGAGATTCAGGGATTGAGTGGATCCTCTTGACTGAGCCTATCCACCATGCAATGCTCAAGTCAGCCATCCAGTCTGTTGTATAAATTGTCAGTGGAAAACAACCAGAACACTACTTATGTGTTTTTTGGACTATATTGTTTGAGATTTTACCCGTTATCTGAAAATTAGCTACTGCTCCAGACCCCAGACAGATAATTTGCTCTTGCTTTGTCATATCTTGTGCAAACATGGAAGAAAGCAACATGGTCGGAAAAACACTAGAAATAGACCTGAAACAGCTATTGAGTGAAATTAAATACAGCACAAAACAATAGTAGACTAAACTATAGCATCCATGTTCCGTCCCCTTTAAACAAAATGGTTTCTCTGGTTTTAGATTGGTTTTTCATTAACTTGATTTATTTGTGACTCAAACACAAAGTGAGTGCCGTCACTAAACTCCACGGGGAAAAACACATTGAAACGTTTGGCTGTGGGAAATTACAGTGACAAATAGGCGTTTGTGTTTCCTCCTCATGTTTTATTCATGCCTTGCATTAGAGCGTAATGGGATGTGAAATGTAATAAGGATGGTGATTAATGCATGTATGAACACTGGACAGCTTTATTTGGAGAGCGTTGTTATATAACAGAGTGTTAATGATGCAATACATGCTCCCTTGAGCAGAGGTTATCCAAGGACACTTGCAAATCTCACATGGGCTCTTTCTCATTCCTCAATTCCTCGCAACCTCTCGCCTCGTCTCCTTCTCAAAATGCATTACAGCAGAAGGCCTGAGCGGAGGGACCTTGGATCTTCTCCTCAAATATGGACAGAAGGAGGCAAATAGGATGTGAGGAATCACAGAAACAAACCCATTGGTCGATCATGTCATCCAAGACATGCAGCCCTAAAAGATGCCCTTTTGCCGGTCGGGGTGATGGGCTGTTGTATATAGGAGAGGCAGAGAATATACAACACTGACTTCCAGGAGAAAATATGGACTCTTTGCTTATTATACATTTGACCCATCTCTGCCAGAGAGTGACTCTTTGGCTCTGTAGGAAAACAGAAGAGCAGCATCTTGGAGCGAGTCACTACAGTGGGTAGTGAACTAAACCTGTGACTTACATAAGGGGCCTTACATTGGTATGGAATACATTGCAATAATGAGCCTAGAATTTAACATTAACATATTGGATGCTGTCAATTTTTTCTCCTAGCTCCTTAACAACCTGAACTTTTATTCACCTTAAAAACATTAATTAGTTGCTTTTTCCACTTTGCTGTAAAAACTGAACTCGAGTATGTGTGCTGCACTAGTTATCTTCAATTTGCAGCAAAAACGCCCTCCATGGTTTTCATCTAACTCGCTGAGTCCTGCACCCTGGAGGAAAATGTCTCCTTCTGAGCAACACTAAGTGGGCCGCCATGATACGCCGTGAGCACTGCAGATTTACCACATTATGAGAGCTGGCTACTTGCCATAGCAAGTCCTTCTCCCTATGCTACTGTAATGAATAATGTACTTTCTTAAGGAGCTCAACGATCTGCCATTTTCTCGGTTTGGTCCAATAAAATATCATAATGTGTTTAACACGATGAGGTCCACTTTTTCAGGATAGATAAATTGGGCCATGATAAAGTGAACAGTTAAGGTGATCTGCTCATCAAATTAAGAGTTTTAACGAAATGCCTTAAGTGCCTTAGACATGACTTTCTGAGGGCCAACTGAGGGCCAATGGAGGCCATAACTCTGGCATGTTTCCTAGGTTCTGTCCCAAATGGCACCCTATTCCCTATATAGTGCGGTTCTTTTGACCAGAGCCATATGGGTCCTGGTCAAAAGTAGTGCACTATGTAAGGACTTGCCATTTGAGATGCATATTATTGAGTCCGAAGACATAGAGAGAGACTTAGCTATGGACAAATCCTAACTTGAAATACTTGTGCATATTTGCATGAAAAATCCACATGTACATAAAAGTAGATTAAATACAACCTTACATACATTTGTTCACTTATTGTACTTTGCTGTGAGCAAATCCCTAAGACAGTTTATGGATATGTGTTTTTGCTTACTTAGGTATTTTACTTTATTGCTGTTTAATCCACTTTTGAATTGTTTTATGATGCATCGAAACATCACATTCTCTGCCGGAGTCTGGTCTAGTGGTCTAGTGTAGTGCTGCTGCCTCCAGACCACACATTGCCCCTTATGGCATGGGTTCAAACCCCGCCTGCGGCTTCATATCTATGTCTACCCCTCTCACTCATGACTTTCTATCTCAGTACATAGAAAAATAACTCAAAATCTGAAAGTGATAACATGATAGTCACTTTTCCTTTGTTTTTTTAACGTATACATTTTTCAGAAATGTATATATATTTGAAATGAGTTGTATTGCAGTGTTTTTTAAAAGGTGTTTTCAGGATGAATGGGACTCTATGGTGAGACTGACAACACACAATATGACTATCAAATACTATTCATTTTTTAAATAAAAATGTATTCCAAAAAAGTATTGGGTATTCGACTACAGCCATGGTAAGTGGACAAATCATGTAAGGTTGTATTTTGAGTGGAAGATATATTTAACATTATAAGGTGCTATATAAAAAGTATTAAGGGATTAATTTCATATGACCTGGACAGGCAGAAACTCTGGTCAGGGCCCAGTATTCATAACACATTCCACACGGCACGGCATATTCTCTTCAATGATACTTAATGTCAGTAAGTGTTGTCATAGCCAGTGGATGTATTTGCATACCAGGTGTATGTTGTCCATCAAGTGAGTTGATGGGCAGCATCAATTTACAGATGTGACAGATGTGTGGGTGAGAGCGTGGTTGTGGGTATAAGTGAGTGTGTGTGTGAGGGTGTGTTGTTTGTACTTAAGTCTTCAGCTTGTCAGCCTCTACACTTTCCAGACAAGAAGAGAACTTCATCCATTCAGGTTTGTTCATTTTGGCTCTGACTTTGTTTTTTATGTAAGAAACAATGATAAATAATATTTGTTGAATTGATTAATTTCAATAGATGTGTTGAATACATTAAGTGGGTTTACATGCACACTAATAATTTGATATTAAACTGATTATGGCAAGAATAGGCTGAGTATGGCATTAGTCATGTAAACGCCTTATTCTGATTATCTTAATTGGCGTAAGGTCATAATCGAAGTAAGCATACAGCGATTACAACACCTAGATTTGTTTAGCAATCGTTCGAATAATAGGACATGTAAACACCTTAATCAGAGTTCCTGCTGTGCATTCAACCTGGTCTCATAGACTAGACGTAACATAGTAAATGTAAATCCGGGACACTCAAATTACTTAGATACTTAGACAGAAGGTTATTTAAGGCAAAAACAAAAGGCGGGTGGCTGGTCAGGATGGATGGGTGGGTGTAGGAATGTCTAGCAACCCAAAGGTTGTGTGTTTGAATCTCATCATGGACAATTTGAGCTAATTAGAAACTTTGCAACTAATTACAACTTTTTAGCTACTTTACAACTACTTAGCATGTTAGCTAACCCTAACCTTAACCCTTTAACCTAACGCCTAACCTTAACCCCTAACCCCTAGCCTAGCTAACATTAGCAACCTAGCTAATGTTAGCGTTAGCCACCTAGCTAACATTAGCGTTAGTCACCTAGCCACTAGCTAACATTAGCAACAACAAATTGGAATTGGTCACTGTGATAGAATGTTTATTTTGATGATTTTCTGTATTTTTTAAAGTCCCATCAGGTAGCCTGATTATCAGATGTGTCCATGTAAACAGGATTATTAAGGAGATCGTTCTTCTTGCAAAGCATGTAAACATTTTAATCAAACGTTACATTAATTTGAGTATTCACAATAATCGTAGTATTGTGTGCATGTAAATGTAGTCATTGAGTGACAATAACACATATCATTTTGTGCTGATATTGATGCATGTCCTGAATTGACTGAGTTAAAATGGAATTGAACCCTGGTTAATTTGATTGTCTGATTTACTGTGCTGTTGCAACAGGAAATAATCCTAGTGACAACTCTTTATCGTTGAAGAATATCGAAGCTCACACACCAGTACAGAAGGGGAAGACATGAACATCTCAGAGACAAACAGCTCTTCAGCAGCTGATCTTTTAGAACGCGTCAAACCCATGTACACTGCCTCCTGTGCAATCAACATCATCCTGGGTCTCCCCACCAATGTCTGCGTCCTGTGGCTAATATTGACCGGAGCGGGAGGAACGATGGCCTCACAGTTCATTACTCTCAACCTGACCGTGTCTGAGATCCTCTACTGCCTGTTTTCTCTCTTCAGCTTTCTCTGCAAGCTCATCCAAACAACTGCAGTTCCATATATTGAGGCATTTTCAGTTGGTTTATTGCACACTGGCCGACCACTGTTTCAAAGCTGCATCTGTGTGGAGCGCTACCTGGCTGTGGTCCACCCTGTTTTCTTCCTGAAGTACAAACCCCTCAGATACAGGGTGGGGTGTTGTGTTGTTATCTGGCTGATTGTGTTTGGGTCCTCTTTGTTCTGTATGCTTCCGTTTGAAAGGTCTTTACTCTATAGCCTATTCAACTATGCTATCTTGGTTCAGGACCTCATCCTGATGTTTGTGATGTCATTCTGCTGCCTTTCAGTTCTCAGGGCTCTGATACAGCCTGGGCTGGGGGATGGGGACAGAGAGAGGGAGAGGACAAACAGCATGAAGATGAGGGCGTTTAAGATCATTTTGATTATCATGGTGGCTATGATGGTGAATTACCTCCCTGAGATGGTAATTATGACTTTGTACGATGTCCTCGATGAGGCTGTGCGACTTCTGTCATTCTATATTTCTGACTCCATCACTATGATCTTTGGGATTGTGCAGCCCCTCCTCTACCTCCACAGGGTTGGGAAACTGCCCTGTATCAGTGGTCTCTGAGGAAGAGGTGACAATCTAGTATGGGTTGCTCACACAACTCACAGCGGCCAAGCTACCTCAAATTAATAATTTTCTATAGGAGGAGACTCAATGAGACATTCAGCAATTTAACCATTGGCGACTAGATAGCTTGTGACCAAAGTTGAGGAAGTTAAAACTTTAGGCAAATCATCAGTGATGCGTGGGGGTATTGTTTATCAGAAATGTATTCACTGTGTTAAAAAAAAAACTATAATGGCATGTAAATAGTTATTACTCTGTAGATTTCCCCTCAGATTTCTATTTTCCAATAAAGGTTGAAGCTGAACTACACATGCTTGGCTGTCTTCTTAGATAACAATACATGCATAATTTTAAATGGTTGTGAGTATTTTATGGAACCAACATTTATACTGTACAATGAAACTATGGAAAAGGACTAGCCTATAGGACCTCCTCATGTAAATATGATTGGTGCAGTTTTTTCGTGAAGGTCGCTGATCAATTGGTGAAGGATGGACAATTTAGCTGCCAATGCCACCAATTCCAGTTGACAGTCTGAGTATACTGGAACATGAGACGCTTTAGGCTTTCTGGCTATGATACTCACATATCCAGTGTCCCCTTGAAACTAGGCTGGTGATGGGGCTTATGAATTATTGAATGTGCTACTTTGGTCCAGACTCTTAGAATCCATTTTTGTCTGCCTTACTTTAGGAGACCCTCAAAGAACTGTGTTCCTGGTAGGATTGGATAGAGACACAGTGTTGTAGTGGGGATTGCTTTGATTTATGCCAGGGCTCTCCAACCTTGTTCCTGGAGAGCTACCCTCCTGTAGGTTTTCACTACAACTCTAATCTAGTGCACCTGATTCTAGTAGTTAGCTGGTTGATAAGCTGAATCAGGTTAGTTACAACTGGGTTTGGAGCGAAAACCTTCAGGAGGGTAGCTCTCCAGGAACTCTTACCAGCAGTGGTTTAATATAGACTTGTCAGCCACAACATGTTTTGATGGAAGGACATTTGATTAATTCCTTAATATTATAGGTTGCCATGGCGCCGTGAGGTCACTTAGGCAGAGAGCTCCTGTAAATGTGTAAATATTTTACTGTTTTTCTGTGTTTTTTTATAAAAAAATATTTCATCAACTTCTTATTTGGTTAGCTTAGTAATGATTGATTATTTATATATTGATTCAACTGTATATTGAATACAATACAATATTGACAATTCTAGCTAGCTTCTTTATTTATTTTTTAAACTGGAGATGGCACAGGCTTGGACAACACAGAGGATTGTTGTAATTTTGAGTGGATCTCTCCCTCCAAGGTGGACTATCCCAATAATTGATGTGTATTAAGCCTCTGGCGCCCTAGCAAAATCTAATGGACACCGGCTGCACCCTGTTGGGTGCTATATGTTGTTTGAGGAGTATCTACCCATGAAGTCGGCAGAGAAGCTGGGGACGACAAGGGGTGGCCTGATGATCTTACTGCTGGATGTGACCACTGATTCCCCCCTACTCAAGCCTGCTTCAGGGCATCAGAGGAGCTGAGAATGGCGTGGCGGAGGAGAGTGCTGAGGATGGAAAGTGAAGGTTCTTCTTGATTGACTTTCAGGAGACTGTTGCCAGGCTAGACCTTTGTGCAGCCTACCAGAGTTGGATGTGACCTGGACACGCCAACCTCTGTTGAAGATAATTTTCCAGCCCAAGAACTACATGTACTTTTGTTTTTGTTTAGTTTTTTTTTTTTTATTCTTTGAGATTATCAGTATAATGAAAAGCGCTATAAAAATGAAATCTATTATTATTATTATTATTATTATTATTATGATGATTAATAATCACAATTCACTTTTTGACAGATGAGTGATGGCAGTTTTCCTCAGACAGCTTGTTTCATCAGTTAGCAGAAACCTGGCAGATTGAAATAAGGGCAGTGCCTGAATTGGGCCGGTCCATGCCGGTACAGAGTACGGGTACCTCTAATGTTCTTCTGCTTCTATAACAGTACTGGTGCCTCTTTTAGAATATTCATTTTAAAATATGAACACTGGTAATGTACAATATATTTAAAATGAGTACAGACACCTTTTACTTCCACTTCCAAGCACTGAATAGTTGTCTTTCTTCTTCACTACCCTTGGTGATGGGACAGTAAACCTAAGAATGACCTGAAAACAGAACATTTAGCATTCTCTCTACGCAGTTACTGTACTATGAATGAAATAGAGCAGGCTTTGCATTTGGAATACTAAGGAAGTTTGAAGAAATTGGTTTGGTCCTTTATATGTCAGTTACGTTATTCTTTCAATTTGAGGTCAATCTGACCAGACTTAAAATTCTAGTACGAGTTAGGTCAAACCTTTTTCCTCTTCCAGGGCTAAAAGATCTCTCTTCCTCAGATGCTCTAAAAGCAGCATTTCCAGATGTAGTTGTGTATAAGAAATTAAGATTAACAATATGATTTCATAAATGAAGCCCACTTGAGTGACATTATGGTTACTTACAGTGCCTTGCCCTCATTAATTAAATTCATGACATGGCATTAGGCCAGAATGATGGCACATTTCCTAACAGATGTTATTATTTACTGTAGGCCTACCTGTCTGATGTCTGTTGACTGGTGGATCTCTATCTCTCTCAGAGCTCAGTCTCTAATGGTAGTCAGGGTTTGTGGAGCAGAGCTGGGATAGATCTCATTAATCCACAGTCAGCCTGTCAGTGAGCCTAGACTGCTCTAACCACCCCACACTCTGCCTGCCTATCCCCCAGGTCCTCCACAGGCTCTCTGCAGAGCCACCAGCACGACTTACCATAGGAATACACTGTACTTAACTTTGTTTTACAGACAAATGTTTGTGACATGGTCACATGGCTGCATATTCATTACCTTAAAGGGATAGCTCACTTTTTTACATTTATTTTATTTTGACAGGCAATAAAAGTGAACAACCTCTTTAAGACTATAAGAGAATGTTGAAATATTAGAAGATGAAGAGAATCAAATGATTGTCAAATGTAAATCATAATTCAATTGTTGATCAAAGTTATTACTTCCATATCATTGGAGAAGATGAAAGACACTGTGATGTACTGTAAAGGAAGAAAGAGGAAGAAAAAGAAAGAATCTGATTTCTGCATACTTCAGTTTCAAGAGGAAAAACTCTTAGAAGTAAATATTGCCTTGAGAAAGGGTTGCCATTGACAACAGTGGTTTTGTCTTCTGAATATTTTGTCTCAGAACATGGGGTTATGTGAAATAATTGGAAGTTAAACAACGGGTGGGTCTAATCCAGGATGCTGATTGGTTAAAACCGCATTCCAGATGGTGTCTATTCCACAAGTTACCCCCGGCTAAATCTATGACGTTGAAATGCCTATTTACTCTGTTCCATCTGACTGCGCAATCCACTGTCTCATCAGCTCAGCCAGGCAATTTATATACTATATAGATCTACACTGTAAAAAGCATCTAGACATTATCTCCCATTTCTTTTACATGTTAGCAGACGCTCTTATCCAGAGCAACTTACAGTTAGTGAGTGCATACATTATTTTTTTATTTTTCATACTGCCCCCCCCCCGTGGGAATTGAACCCACAACCCTGGCGTTGTAAACACCATGCTCTACCAACTGAGCTACATCCCTGCCAGCCATTCCCTCCCCTACCCTGGACGACGCTGGGCCAATTGTGCGCCACCCCATGGATCTTTTAGACTAGCATTTGGTTTTCAACAGCGGAGATTTGTAATAACCTTGCTGTCTGTCTCTCCGACATTTGCAACATTGTTTCAATATTGAAATTCGAACTCCAGCTGTCCTATGGTAAAAAACTCATGAATCAGCATGATTTGTATTGATATACAGTTGAAGTCGGAAGTTTACATACACTTAGGTTGGAGACATTAAAACTCATTTTTCAACCACTCCACAAATTTATTGTTAACAAACTATAGTTTTGGCAAGTCGGTTAGAACATCTACTTTGTGCATGACACAAGTAATTTTTCCAACAATTGTTTACAGACAGATTATTTCACTTATAATTCACTGTATCACAATTCCAGTGGGTCCGAAGTTTACATACACTAAGTTGACTGTGCCTTTAAACAGCTTGGAAAATTCCAGAAAATTATGTCATGGCTTTAGAAGCTTCTGATAGGATAATTGACATCATTTTAGTCAATTGGAGGTGTACCTGTGGATGTATTTCAAGGCCTACATTCAAACTCAGTGCCTCTTTGCTTGACATCATGGGAAAATCAAAAGAAATCAGCCAAGACCTCAGAAAAATAATTGTAGACCTCCACAAGTCTGGTTCATCCTTGGGAGCAATTTCCAAACGCCTGAAGGTACCACGTTCATCTATACAAACAATAGTATGCAAGTATAAACACCATGGGACCACGCAGCCGTCATACCGCTCAGGAAGGAGACGCGTTCTGTCTCCTAGAGATTAACATACTTTGGTGCGAAAAGTGCAAATCAATCCCAGAACAACAGCAAAGGACCTTGTGAAGATGCTGGAGGAAAAAGGTACAAAAGTATCTATATCCACAGTAAAATGAGTCTTATATCGACATAACCTGAAAGGCCGCTCAGCAAGGAAGAAGCCACTGCTCCAAAACCGCCATAAAAAAGCCAGACTACAGTTTGCAACTGCACATTGGGACAAAGATCATACTTTTTGGAGAAATGTCCTCTGGTCTGATGAAACAAAAATAGAACTGTTTGGCCATAATGACCATCGTTATGTTTGGAGGAAAAAGGGGAACGCTTGCAAGCCGAAGAACCTCATCCCAACCGTGAAGCACGGGGGTGGTAGCATCATGCTGTGGGGGGTGCTTTGCTGCAGGAGGGACTTGTGCACTTCACAAAATAGATGGCATCATGAGGAAGGAAAATTATGTGGATATACTGAAGCAACATCTCAAGACATCAGTCAGGCAGTTAAAGCTTGGTCGCAAATGGATCTTTCAAATTGTCACGACATCCGCCGAGGCTGCCTCCCCTCCTTGTTCAGGCAGGCTTCGGCGTTCGTCGTCACCGGCTTACTAGCCATTACCGCTCCATTATTCATCATTCCACTTATCTCCTCATTAGTCCGTGTATAAGTGTTCCCTCTGGCCCCCTTGTCCTTGTTTATTTGTGAGAGTAGCGTAGCTCGGTGGAGCTACTCGTACCTTGTTATTGCCGGGGTAGATATTTCCCCTGTGCCTGTTATTGTTGGAGCTACCGTTACCTTGTATTGCCAGGGTAGATTTTCCCCTGTGCCTGTTTCGCTTGTCACTATCCAGCTCTATTTGTGTACGACGGAATAAACACTGCATTCGGTGATTACCCTCCTGCGCCTGACTCCTTCTATTACACTCATCACACAAATGGACAATGACCCCAAGCATACTTCCAAATTTGTGGCAAAATGGCTTAAGGACAACATAGTCAAGGGTGCCACAGGGTTCAATTCTTGGGCCAACTCTTTTCTCTGTGTATATCAATGACGTCGCTCTTGCTGCTGGTGACTCTCAGATCCACCTCTACGCAGACGACACCATTTTGTATACATCTGGCCCTTCATTGGACACTGTGTTAACAAACCTCCAAACGAGCTTCAATTCCATACAACACTCCTTCAGTAGCCTCCAACTGCTCTTAAACACTAGTAAAACAAAATGCATGCTCTTCAACCGAACGCTGCTTGCACCCGCCCACCCGACTAGAATCACTACTCTAGACGGGTCTGACCTAGAGTACGTGGACAACTACAAATATCTAGGTGTCTGGTTAGACTGTAAACTCTCCTTCCAGACTCACATTAAGAATCTCCAATCCAAAGTTAAATCTAGAATCGGTTTCCTATTTCGCAACAAAGCCTCCTTCACTCATGCTGCCAAACATGCCCTTGTAAAACTGACTATCCTACCGATCCTTGACTTCGCGCGATGTCATTTACAAAATAGCCTCCAACACTCTACTCAGCAAATTGGATGTTGTCTATCACAGTGCCATCCGTTTTGTCTCCAAAGCCCCATATAATACCCACCACTGTGACCTGTACGCTCTTGTTGGCTGGTCCTCACTACATATTCGTCGCCAAACCCACTGGCTCCAGGCCATCTATAAATCACTGCTAGGCAAATCCCCGCCTTATCTTAGCTCATTGGTCACCATAGCAACACCCACCCGTAGTCTGCGCTCCAGCGGGCATATCTCACTGGTCATCCCCAAAGCCAACACCTCCTTTGGCCGCAATTCCTTCCAGTTCTCTGCTGCCAATGACTGGAACAAACTGCAAAAATCTCTGAAGCTGGAGACGCTTATCTCCCTCACTAACTTTAGGCATCAGTTGTCAGAGCACCTTACCGATCACTGCACCTGTACACAGCCCATCTGAAATTAGCCCGCCCAACTACCTCATCCCTATATTGTTATTTATTTTGCTCATCTGTACCCCAGTATCTCTATTTGCACATCATCTCTTGCACATCATTCCAGTGTTAATACTAAATTGTAATTATTTTGCACTATAGCCTATTTTATTGCCTTACCTCCATAACTTGCTAAATTTGCACACTGTATATTAATTGTATTTCTGTTGTATTTTTTGATTTTTGTTTTGTTTTACCCCATATGTAACTCTGTGTTGTTGTTTTTATCGCACTGCTATGCTTTATCTTGGCCAGGTCGCAGTTGTAAATGAGAACTTGTTCTCAACTGGTTTACCTGGTTAAATAAAGGTGAAATAAAATAAAATAAAAAATAAAAATTGGAGTGGCCATCACAAAGCCCTGACCTCAATCCTATAAAACATTTGTGGGCAGAACTGAAAAAGCGTGTGCGAGCAAGGAGGTCTACAAACCTGACTCAGTTACACCAGCTCTGTCAGGAGGAATGGGCCAAAATTCACCCAACTTATTGTGGGAAGCTTGTGGAAGGCTACCTGACATGTTTGACCCAGGTTAAACAATTTAAAGGCAATGCTACCAAATACTAATTGAGTGTATGTAAACTTCTGACCCACTGGGAATGTGATTAAAGAAATAAAAGCTGAAATAAATAATTCTCTCTACTATTATTCTGACATTTCACATTCTTGAAATAAAGTGGTGACCCTAACTGACCTAAAACAGGGAATTTTTACTAGGATTAAATGTCAGGAATTGTGAAAAACTGAGTTTAAATGTATTTGGCTAAGGTGTATGTAAACTTCCGACTTCAACTGTATACAAAGAAATGTCAATAGAAAAACACGAAATGCAGCTAGTTTGCTGTCATTCCAGCTTCAGTTTGTGTCAGTGTAGCTGTAGGTGGGTGTGGTGGTGGAATCAGGCGCAGGACGCACAAAGTAAGTCCAAAAGACTTTAGTTGTTTGGCAACAAAACACAGCACGAAAACAAATGCCCTGAGGCGAGAAACTCCGCACACAGGCTAAATAAAGCGGGCGCACAAAATACGTGCGACAAAATACTCCAAAAACACAGAATGGAGAGCAGCTCAACCGAGCAAACTGTACATACAAAAGCTAAGCGCACGACAGTGAAAACAATCACACACAACACTAGACAAACACAACGAGAACTTATAGGACACTAATTACACTAAACGATAACAGGTGTAACAACAATCAGACAAAAGCAAACGAACATAGAAACATTCAACGGTGGCAGCTAGTATTCCGGAGACGACGAACGCCGAAGCCTGCCCGAGCAAGGAAGAGAGGCAGCCTCGGCTGAAACCGTGACAGTACCCCCCTTGACGCGCGGCTCCAGACGTGCGCCGACTCCGGCCTCGAGGGCGACCAGGAGGACGCGGGAGCAGGGTGCGTCGGGTGCCCACGATGGAATTCCGTCAGGAGAGACGGGTCCAAAATGTCTCTCCTCGGCACCCAGCACCGTTCCTCCGGGCCGTACCCCTCCCACTCCACTAGATATTGGAGACCCCCCATCCGACGTCTCGAATCCAAGATGGACCGCACGGAGTACGCGGTGCCCCCTCGATGTCCAATGGGGCGGAGGAGTCTCCCTGATCTCACTTTCTTGGAGTGGGCCAGCTACCACCGGCCTGAGAAGAGACACATGGAACGAGGGGTTAATACTTTTATACTCAACAGGTAGTTGTAATTTGTAACACACCTCGTTCAACCTTCTCAGGACTTTAAATGGCCCTACAAACCGCCGACCCAGTTTCCGACAGGGCAGGCGGAGGGGCAGGTTTCTGGTAGAGAGCCAGACTCGATCACCAGGTGCGTACACCAGTCCCTCACTGCGGTGGAGATCGGCGCTCGCCTTATGACGACGGAGGGCCCGCTGCAGGTGGACGTGTGCAGCGTTCCATGTCTGCTCAGAGCGCCGCGCCCACTCATCCACCGCAGGAGCCTCGATCTGGCTCTGCTGCCAAGGTGCCAGAACCGGCTGGTAACCTAACACACATTGGAAAGGGGTTAGGTTAGTGGAGGAATGGCGTAGGGAATTCTGGGCCATTTCGGCCCAGGAAACGTACCTTGCCCACTCCTCCGGCCGGTCCTGGCAGTATGTTCTAAGAAACCTACCCACATCCTGGTTCACGCGTTCCACCTGCCCATTACTCTCCGGGTGGTAACCCGAGGTGAGGCTCACCGAGACCCCCAACCGCTCCATAAAAGCTCTCCAGACTCTGGAGGTAAATTGGGGACCTCGATCAGACACAATATCCTCGGGTACCCCGTAGTGCCGGAACACATGGGTGAATAGTGCTTCGGCGGTTTGCAGGGCAGTAGGAAGGCCCGGCATAGGGAGCAAACGACAGGCCTTAGAAAACCGGTCCACAACGACCAGTATAGTGGTATTCCCCTGTGAAGGAGGAAGGTCAGTGAGGAAATCCACCGAGAGGTGAGACCATGGTCGTTGTGGAACGGGCAGGGGTAGTAACTTACCCCTAGGCAGATGTCTAGGCGCCTTACACTGGGCGCACACCGAGCAGGAGGAAACATAAACCCTCACATCCCTCGCCAACGTGGGCCACCAGTACTTGGCACTAAGACAGTGCACTGTCCGGCCGATACCAGGGTGTCCAGAGGAGGGTGACGTGTGAGCCCAATAGATCAATCGATCCCGAACCTCGAGCGGAACGTACTTCCGACCCTCCGGGCATTGAGGTGGACTAGGGTCGGTGCGTAACGCCCGCTCGAGTTCAGCATCGACCTCCCACACTACCGGTGCCACCAGACACGACTCCGGCAGTATGGGAGTGGGCTCCACGGACCTCTCCTCCGTGTCATACCGCCGAGACAGTGCGTCTGCCTTACCGTTCTGTGACCCAGGGATGTACGTGATCTTAAATGTGAACCGGGTCAAAAACATATTCCACCTCGCCTGGCGAGGGTTCAGCCTCCTCGCTGCCCGGATGTACTCCAGGTTACGGTGGTCCGTCAAAATGAGGAAAGGGTGTTGAGCCCCCTCAAGCCAGCGCCTCCACACCTTTAGGGCCTGTACCACGGCTAACAGCTCCCTGTCCCCCACGTCATAGTTTCGCTCCGCCGGACTGAGCTTCTTGGAATAAAAAGCACAGGGGCGGAGTTTAGGTGGCGCGCCCGGACCGTTGCGACAGCACGGCTCCTATACCGGCCTCTGACGCGTCCACCTCTACCTGAAATGGCAAAGAGGGATCCGGATGCGCCAGCACCGGGGCCGAGGTAAACAGGTCCTTCAGCCTCCCAAACGCCCTGTCCGCCTCGGCTGACCACTGCAGACGCACCGGACCCCCCTTCAAAAGAGACGTTATGGGAGCTGCCACCTGT
The DNA here is from genome assembly GCF_020615455.1 of Coregonus clupeaformis. Classification (NCBI taxonomy): domain Eukaryota; kingdom Metazoa; phylum Chordata; class Actinopteri; order Salmoniformes; family Salmonidae; genus Coregonus; species Coregonus clupeaformis. The sequence goes on along the minus strand of NC_059215.1, from coordinate 33,086,244 downwards.
CCAAAACCCCGGATAAACCTCCGGTAATAATTCGCAAACCCCAAAAACTGCTGCACCTCCTTCACAGTGGTTGGCGTTTGCTAATTACGCACGGCTGACACCCGGTCTACCTCCATCTTCACCCCTGACGCAGACAACTGATAACCCAAAAAGGAGACCGACTCCTGGAAGAACAGACACTTCTCTGCCTTGACATACAGGTCGTGCTCCAACAGTCTCCGCAACACTCGGCGCACCAGGGCCACATGCTCGACTCGGGTAGGCGAGTACACGAGAATGTCATCGATGTACACGACCACCCCCTGCCCCTGCATGTCCCTGAAGATCTCATCCACAAAGGATTGGAAAACTGAAGGAGCGTTCATCAACCCGTATGGCATGACAAGATACTCGTAATGGCCCGAGGTGGTACTAAAGGCTGTCTTCCATTCATCGCCCCCCCTAATGCGCACCAAGTTGTACGCGCTCCTGAGATCTAATTTAGTGAAGAAACGCGCCCTGTGCAATAACTCCGTCATGGTCGCAATCAGCGGGAGTGGATAACTGTACTTCACCGTGATCTGATTGAGACCACGGTAATCAATGCACGGGCGTAATCCTCCATCCTTTTTCTTCACAAAAAAGAAACTCGAGGACGCAGGGGAAGTGGAGGGCCGTATGTATCCTTGTCTCAGAGATTCGTCTATGTACGTCTCCATAGCTCTCTTCTCCTCCTGAGACAGAGGATACACATGGCTCCGTGGGAGCGCAGCTCCTGCCTGGAGGTCTATCGCACAATCTCCCTGCCTATGGGGAGGCAACTGCGTCGCCCTCGACTTACTGAACACAATAGCCAAATCCCCATACTCAGGGGGAACGTGCAATGCGGGCACCTGGTTTGGACTCTCCACCGAGGTAGCCCCTACGGAAACGCCTAAACATCGACCCACACACTGGGCAGACCACTCCATCAGAGCCCTCTCCTGCCACGAAATAGATGGGTTATGGGTACTCAACCAGGGCATGCCCAGCACCACCGGATACGCAGGCGAGTCGATCAGAAATAGCTGGATCATCTCCTGATGACCCCCCTGCGCACACATCCTAAGTGGCGCAGTGACCTCCCTGATCAAGCCCGCACCCAACGGACGGCTATCTAGGGCATGAACGGGGAAGGGAACGTCAACTGGGAGAAGGGGAATCCCTAAGGCTAAGCAAAACTTCTTATCAACAAAATTCCCAGCCGCGCCTGAATCTACCAGCGCCTTATGCTGGGAATGAGGTGCTACCTGTGGAAAACGCACAGGTATACAGAAATGTGCAACAGAGAGCTCTGGGTGAGTGGGGCGCCTACTCACCTGGAAGGACTCCCCAGTGCGGGACCTGTCGTCCTCTCCCCTAGGAGGCCATCCCCAGCACCTAGCCGCGGTGTGTCCTCCCCGACCACAGTTGGTGCAGGAGATGGACCCCTCGTAAGCCGACCCCTCCTCTCTCTAGCGCCCAGCGCCCCGAGCTCCATGGGGCACGGCTCGGAGGCGCTGGAGGGTGAAATGGACGGACCCCCCTCGGGACGTCCGCGGGTAGCTAGCAGGGTATCCAGCCTGATGGACATGTCGACCAACTGGTCGAACGAGAGGCTGGTGTCCCTACAGGCCAGCTCCCTACGGACGTCCTCGCGTAGACTACATCGGTAGTGATCGATGAGAGCCCGCTCATTCCACCCTGCATCCGCCGCTAGAGTACGGAATTCCAAGGCGAACTCCTGGGCACTCCTCTTTCCCTGCCGGAGGCAGACCAGACGCTCCCCCCGCCGCTTTCCCCTCCGGGGGATGGTCAAACACCGCCTGAAGTGGCGGGAGAACTCGTCGTAGGTGATGGTGTTCGCGTCGATTCTCCTCCACTCTGCGTTGGCCCATTCCAACGCCTTCCCGGAAAGGCAGGAGATCAGGGCGGACACGCTCTCGTGTCCCGAGGGCGCCGGGTGCACGGTGGCCAGGTAAAGCTCCACCTGGAGAAGGAATCCCTGACACCCGGCCGCGGTCCCATCGTAGGCCCTCGGGAGCGAGAGCCGAACTCCTCTGGGTTCCGGAGCGGGAATGGGCTGACCTGCCGATGGTGCGGGCAGGGAGGATGGCGGTGGAGGAGTCCCTCGGGTCTCCCAGCCTCGGATGGTGGTGATCACCTCCTGCAGTGCGGACCCCATCCGCAGGATCTGGTCATTTTGTTCGCGGATCCTGTCCTCCAACGTCGCCTGTGCTGCTGCGGCTCCTGCTGACTCCATCGAGTATGGTGTGTGATTCTGTCAGTGTAGCTGTAGGTGGGTGTGGTGGTGGAATCAGGCGCAGGACGCACAAAGTAAGTCCAAAAGACTTTAGTTGTTTGGCAACAAAACACAGCACGAAACAAATGCCCTGAGGCGGAAACTCCGCACACAGGCTAAATAAAGCGGGCGCACAAAATACGTGCGACAAAATACTCCAAAAACACAGAATGGAGAGCAGCTCAACCGAGCAAACTGTACATACAAAAGCTAAGCGCACGACAGTGAAAACAATCACACACAACACTAGACAAACACAACGAGAACTTATAGGACACTAATTACACTAAACGATAACAGGTGTAACAACAATCAGACAAAAGCAAACGAACATAGAAACATGCAACGGTGGCAGCTAGTATTCCGGAGACGACGAACGCCGAAGCCTGCCCGAGCAAGGAAGAGAGGCAGCCTCGGCCGAAACCGTGACAGTTTGAAGTGATTGTGTTTGCTGTGTAGTTGGCTATCTGTTCTGAACAGTTGCCTGGCGAGAGAGCAAATGTTCTATGCCAGGCGAAATTTGCTCATTGTTATGGATGTATCCTAAAGAAATCACAAGAAAACAGCTTAAACAAATGCAAATGCAGCTACTTTGGAAAGCACCAGTAAGCCAGTGACTCAGCCCCCGTAATAGGGTCAGAGGCAGAGAATCCCAATGGAGAGACAGGAACCGGCCAGGCAGAGACAGCAAGGGCAGTTTGTCGCTTCAGTGCCTTTTCGTTCACCTTCGCAACCCTGGGCCAGACTACACTCAATCATAGGACCTACTGAAGAGATGAGTCTTCAGTAAAGATTTAAAGGTCGAGACCGAGTCTGCATCTCTCACATGGATAGGCAGACCATTCCATAAAAATTGAGCTCTATAGGAGAAAGCCCTGTCTCCAGCTGTTTGCTTAGAAATTCGAGGGACAATAAGGAGGCCTGCGTCTTGTGACCGTAGCGTACGTGTAGGTATGTACGGCAGGACCAAATCGGAGAGATAGGTAGGAGCAAGCCCATGTAATGCTTTGTAGGTTAGCAGTAAAACCTTGAAATCAGCCCTAGCCTTAACAGGAAGCCAGTGTAGAGAGTCTAGCACTGGAGTAATATATTTTTTGAGTCTTGAACAAACTGAGTCGTGAATACTCCTTTATCGTCTTCTCTGTTTCAGTAGGTAGTTAATGTGTCCCTGTTTTCCCTCTCTCAGACGACGGCAAGCTATCCCTGGAGGAGTTCCAGTCGTACTTTGCCGACGGTATCCTCACCCCGGAGCAGATGCAGGAGCTGTTTTACTCCATTGACAGGCAGCAGACTAAGTGAGTGCATCTTATTTTCCTCTGGGAATCCTCTTCAGTCGCCATCTGTAACTCTGCCACACAGGCAGGACGTCTACACTTCAAAGAGGATGTGTCAATATTTCAGCAAGGGGGCATAGAATCTGTACCCACTGGGCACAGACGTCAGTTCAACGTCTAGTTTTGATTTACGTTTTGGTTGAGTTGTCAACTAATGTGAATTCAACGTGAAATCAACAAAAAATGTCAACCTGTCATTGGATTTAGGTTAAAAGTTTTCCATGTTGATTCAATGTCACCACATTTTATTATTTTGTTGAAATGACGTGGAAACAATGTTGATTCAACCAGTTTTTGCCCAGTGGGTAGTTTTAGTAGTCTAATGAGGGCTCCAGGTGAGTTGTGAAGCTTAAGGCTGAGGGTGTCCTAAAATGTACACCGTACCCTAGCATATTTATACACAATAGAATATAAAGACAGAGGAAAGAAAGAAAGACAATGTGGTCAAACAATGTCCTCATCAAATCAAATCAAATCAAATTGCACATACACGTGTTTAGCAGATGTTATTGCGGGTGTAGCGAAATGCTTGTGTTTCTAGCTCCGACAGTGCAGTAATATCTAACAAGTAATATGTAACAATTTCACAACATATACCCAATAAACACAAATCTAAGCAAAGCAATGGAATTAAGAATATATAAATATATGGACGAGCAATGTCAGAGCAGCATAGACTAAGATACAGTAGAATATTATAGAATACAGTATATACATATGAGATGAGTAATGCAGATATGTAAACATTATTAAAGTGGCCAGTGATTTCTAATCTATGTACATAGGCAGCAGCCTCTAATGTGCTAGTGCAGGCTATTTAACAGTCTGATGGCCTTGAGATAGAAGCTGTTTTTCAGTCTCTCGGTCCCAGCTTTGATGCACCTGTACTGACCTCGCCTTCTGGATGATAGAGGGGTGAACAGGCAGTGGCTGGGGTGGTTGTTGTCCTTGATGATCTTTTGGGCCTTCCTGTGACATCGGGTGCTGTAGGTGTCCTGGAGGGCTGGTAGTTTGCCCCCGGTGATGCATTGGGCAGACCGCACCACCCTCTGGAGAGCCCTGCAGTTGCGGACGGTGCAGTTGCCGTACCAGGCAGTGATACAGCCCGACAGGATGCTCTCAATTGTGCATCTGTAAAAGTTTGCGAGGGTTTTAGGTGCCAAGCCAAATTTCTTCAGCCTCCTGAGGTTGAAGAAGCACTGTTGTGCCTTCTTCACCACACTGTCTGTGTGGGTGGACCATTTTAGTTTGTCAGTGATGTGTATGCCGAGGAACTTGAGGCTTTCAACCTTCTCCACTGCGGTCTCGTTGATGTGGATAGGGGGGTGCTCCCTCTGCTGTTTCCTGAAGTCCACGATCATCTCCTTTGTTTTGTTTTGTTGACGTTGAGTGAGAGGTTATTTTCCTGGCATCACACTCCCAGAGCCCTCACCTCCTCCCTGTAGGCGGTCTCATCATTGTTGGTAATCAAGCCTACTACTGTTGTGTCGTTTGCAAACTTGATGATTGAATTGGAGGCGTGCTTGGCCACGCAGACATGGGTGAACAGGGAGTACAGGAGGGGGCTGAGCACACACCCTTGTGGGGCCCCAGTGTTGAGGATCAGCGAAGTGGAGGTGTTGTTTCCTACCTTCACCACCTGGGGGCGGCCCGTCAGGAAGTCCAGGACCCAGTTGCACAGGGCAAGGTTCAGACCCAGGGCCTCGAGCTTAATGATGAGTTGGTGGGTACTATGGTGTTGAATGCTGAGCTATAGTCAATGAACAACATTCTTACATAGGTATTCCTCTTGTCCATATGGGATAGGGCAGTGTGCAGTGTGATGGCGATTGCATCGTCTGTGGATCTATTGGGGCGGTAAGCAAATTGAATTGGGTCTAGGGTGGCAGGTAAGGTAGAGGTGATATGAACCTTGACTAGTCTCTCAAAGCACATCATGATGACAGAAATGAGTGCTACGGGGCGATAGTCATTTAGTTCAGTTACCTTTGCTTTCTTGGGTACAGGGACAATGGTGGCCATCTTGAAGCATGTGGGGACAGCAGACTGGGATAGGGAGAGATTGAATATGTCTGTAAACACACCAGCCAGCTGGTCTGCGCATGCTCTGAGGACGCGGCTATGTATGCCATCTGGGCCGGCAGACTTGCGATGGTTAACACACTTAAATGTCTTACTCACGTCAGCCACAGAGAAGGAGAGCCCACAGTCCTTGGTAGCGGGCCGCGTCGGTATTTGATACCGTTGGTCAGGAAAAGTAGAGGTATAAGGCTTTCTTTGAACACAACATGTGCATTATAAAGGAAAAAACACATACTATGTAATCCTTTGTTTCCTTTCTTTTGCTCCTCTGCACACACATAATGTCCCCATATGGCCCAAGGCCCTTTGTGTTACTCCACAGTGTCCTGATTCCCAATCAACACCTCCTTGTATCTCCAGGGAACGTTTCACAAGATAACAATAGCGGCTTTCAGTAGCCCTTTCCTGCAGTCAAATGACCTAGTGGCCTCATGGGTGGAAGGTTATTAATATATTTGGTACAGGTGTCTTTTTTCTTTTAAGACCATAACCATGTGTGTGAGGTGTATACTTTTGTTTCAAAGTAGATTTCTTTAAGACTACCAAGAAACACTCTGTGTGATCCTGATTTAGCCCACTGCAGTAAAAGGTTAAAGCGGTTTGATGAGATTTTTGGACACTTTAATCCTCCCTGATTCCATTAATGTTTTTGTCCTCTTCTTCCTCTGACAATTTCCCTCCCTTTCAGCAACCTAGACACAGACAAACTCTCAGGTATTTCTCTCAGAATTCTCTGTTTTTATTGACTGTGTGCTGTCAAAATGCCCTCTCAAGGCCTTTACCATATTCTAATCCTGTCTTTTACAGGATTTTAAATTACAAAGGCCTACGTGTATTTAATATTGTATCTGACAGCTCTTTGTATATCCACCCACAGAATACTTCTCTCCACACCTGGGGGAATATCTGAATGTGCTTTCTGCTCTGGAGAAGCTGAACGTCGCCATCTTGAAGGCCATGGACAAAACTAAAGAGGTTTGTGGCCAATACAGTACAGCATGTTTAAAGGGATAGTTCAGTGAAATTAGATATTTAGATATGTGTTTCCTTACCTCGAAAATAGTCTATGGACAAAGTGTGACTGAGATCCACACTTTGCTTTTGTTAAATTAGCCACAGACAACAAATGCTAATATTGCTGAACTATCTCTTTAACCTATAACATTACAATCAACTGTCTGGGATTCTTAACTGCAGCTCTCATTTGCAGAACTGCAGAACTCATTTGGTAAGAGGAACTCACTTGGCCATCTCTTTCCATTACATTTCTCTGTTGTTACCGTTCGCTGTTGCACACATTTCACGCGACAGATTTGTTGATGTCTACTGAGAATTTAAAGTGCGCAGCAACACAATAGCCAGTTGGTCCGCCTTTATCCGCTTATGACATTTAGAAAAAATCAAACCACCCCTTTTCCCCAGTAGGATTTTGGATAGGCTTTTGTTAGGGCCACTGCTGTCAGTTTGAAATGGCCTTTGAAGCGTCTGAGATCTCTCAGCTGTGACAGTGATATGACAGTATGGAAAATGGATCTGCACAACTGAGTCCTCTTCCTCTTTCTGTTTGAACACGCTGCATTTTAAAACGATGGGCTGAAACCTGCAGGAACCCTTCCATAACACTTGAACTTCAACCATGACTCAAGGACAGGTATTTTCATTGTGAACTGTGGTGTCTGTCTGAGGACCGACATATCTCTAGTTGGACAGGTGCTGTAAATACGGAAGTTCTTAAACAGAATCCGCTCCAAACCCAGCAAAGAACTTCTGGTTGGTAATTTCTGGCCTATCTTGGGTCACACTCTTTAGTTATCATTTCAATAGTTTAAACTACTATCAGGATCCAAGCATAAAGTAAATACATATAAAACCATGGCTGCCTTCTCTGCCCGGCAAAGGTGGCTGGTGGCAACTTAATAGGGGAGGTTGAGCTCATAGTAATGACTGGAACGGAATAAATGGAATGGTATCAAACACATCAAACACATTGTTTCCATGGTTTCCATGTGTTTGATACCACTCCATTTACTCCATTCCAGCCATTATTATGAGCCGTCTTCCCCTCACCAGCCTCCTGTGCTTCCTGGGCATTGCTTCCCAAAACTAGACATCACTTCAAATAATCATGCTTGTTTGTGAAGAAACAAACTAAAAAGAGAATTGGTAATACTATTTTTAAGACATGAAGCAGAACAGTGTTAATTTGGTGCAATCTATACAGGATTTCTGCTCATAGCTCATACGGAGGCAGACTGGAGCCCTGGATGAGCTTAGTGAAATTATTGCTTTAATAAGCACAGTGTTCAGATCATAAGACTTAATCAGTACCACTGCGTACACTTGATCCTTGATGTTGGGATCAACCTAATCTTTATTTTTCTTCAATTTCAAAAACACATTAAATTATAAGCGGACTGTGCTGTGAAAAGATTTAGGCAACTCGTGTGGACAGATGCAGATGTAACATTATTGATTGGTCCATGCTATGCTGTGTCTCCCCATCCCCACTGTGCTATTTGTGTCGGTATTGCTGCTATAGTGACACAGCAGTGTGTATGGGTGAGTTAGGGCAGGGTTTCCCAAACTCAGTCCTGGGGCCCCCCCTGGGTTTTGGTTTTGGTTTTTGCCCTAGCACTACACAGCTGATTCAAATAATCAAAGCTTGATGATGAGTTGCTTATTTGAATCAGCTGTGTAGTTCTATGGCAAAAACCAAAACGCGCACCCAGAGATGTTCGATCGGATTCAAGTCTGGGCTCTGGCTGGCCACTCAATGACATTCAGAGATTTGTTTCGAAGCCACTCCTGCGTTGTCTTGGCTGTGTGCTTAGGGTCGTTGTCCTGTTGGAAGGTCAACTTCCGCCCCAGTCTGAGGTCCTAAGTGCTCTGGAGCAGGTTTTAATCAAGGATCTCTCTGTACTTTGCTCCGTTCATCTTTCCCTCGATCCTGACGAGTCTCCCAGTTCCTGCCACCACCATGATTCACAATAGGGATGGTGCCAGGTTTCCTCCAGACGTGACGCTTGGCATTCAAGCCAAAGAGTTCAATCTTGGTTTCATCAGACCAGAGAATCTTGTTTCTCAAGGTCTGAGAGTCCTTTAGGTGGCTTTTGGCAAACTCCAAGTTGGCTGTCATGTGTATTTTACTGAGGAGTGGCTTCCGTCAGGCCACTCTACCATAAAGGCCTGATTGGTGGAGTGCTGCAGAGATGGTTGTGCTTCTGGAAGGTTCTCCCATCTCCACAGAGGAACTCTGGAGCTCTGTCAGAGTGACCATCGGGTTCTTGGTCATCTCCCTGACCAAGGCCCTTCTCCACCGATTGCTCAGTTTGGCCAGGCGTCCAGCTCTAAGAAGAGTTTGGTGGTTCCAAACTTCTTCCATTTAAGTAGGATGGAGGCCACTGTGTTCTTGGGGACCTTCAATGCTGCAGACATTTTTTGTTACCCTTCTCCCAGATCTTGCCTCGACACAATCCTGTCTCGGAGCTCTACGGACAATTCCTTCGACCTCATGGCTTGGTTTTTGCTTTGATATGCATTGTCAAGGAGTCTGAATACTTTCCGAATACACTTTAGACAGGTGTGTGCCTTTCCAAATAATTTCCATTCAATTGAATTTACCACAGGTGGACTTCAATCAAGTTGTAGAAACTGAGCTCAATTTCGAGTCTCTTAGCAAAGGGTCTGAATACTTATGTAAATAAGCTATTTCTGTTTTAATTTTTAATACATTTGCAAACATTTCAGAAAACCTGTTTTTGCTTTGTCATTATGGGGTATTGTGTATAGATTTATGTTTTATTTAATCCATTTTAGAATAAGGCTGTAACGTAACATGATAACAACACACGCACACACACACACACACACACACACACACACACACACATATACACACACACACACACACACCAGATAAAGATTGTGATCTCATCTGTGAACGGAGGGATGATGTGACAATAACCAGTGCTGACATGAACCCCCCAGCACTCCTACTGTCTGACGTCAAACAGACTCTAGATAGTAGAACTGCACCAGAGCTACAAAGCTGTTTATCATCTCTGTCTTTCTCTCCCTCTCTATCTATCTACCTCTTTCTCCCTCCACCGGAGTGGAAGGTTCTCCCATCTCCACAGAGGAACTCTGGAGCTCTGTCAGAGTGACCATTGGGTTCTTGGTCAACTCCCTGACCAAGGCCCTTCTCCACCGATTGCTCAGTTTGGCAATCTCTCTCCCTATCTCTTTCACCCTCCCTACCTCTACCTTTCCCCATCTATCTCTCTATGTAGCCATTTCTTTCTCCCACCCTCCCTATCTTCCCCCTCTCTCTCTCACACAGTCCCCCTTCTCCTTTTCCATTCCGTCATTAATCTGCCCAACGTCGGTTTTGATTCACCGCAAGGAGAAGTTATTGCCTTAAGGGCTGTACTGGGATCAACTTTGCCTTCCCCCAGTCCTAGCTTGACTGGCTTGAGGACAACCCCTATCAACACTCCTCTTTATATCTCAGTACTAGTTGTGTTAATCTGTCTCTTCTTGGAACACTAAAGTGGGGGTGAAAATCTATGTGTTTCCACAGCCATGTTGTTGATAACATTCAATCAAATTCAAATTAGCTTTCCACAGCGCTGGTCCCATATTCAAAAAGCATCTCAGAGTAGGAATGCTGATTTAGAATCAGGTCCCGCCTGTCCATACAATCGTATTCAGTATGATCTAAAAGGCAAAACTGGTCCTATATCAGCAATCCTATTCGAAGACTCAAAATGTATTTTACAGATCTTATAGAAAGAGCAGCATGTATTTTATCCATGAGGAGTTACAATTGATTACTGTAGAATTATTTTATTTATTTCAGTGGAGTGCTGAGATAAAAATATAAAAATAATAAATCACCTATTTCCAACAGAAAATCTGCAACTCCGGTGTTGCAGATTTTCTGTCAAGAAGAGAAAGGGAGAGGAAGTATTAAAATGAATATTCTTCCTTACTCCTGAATTGTACAGTATGCTGGGAGGGAGAAATAAAAAAATAGGAGAATATGGAAGGAAGAGATACAATAAACTGCTTCCATAGGTTGCATTTTTTTTAAACACAGCACACCTTCAAGGCACTGCACACTCAATTTCGATAACTCCATTTCATAGCGCCATGGGGCATTTTCAGTACCTACAAAAATAAAACAGATAGAATCATACAGAGATCAGTGAGAACACAGCAGGCTTTCTCAGCTAGTGAAGTGATACAAAACATAAATGTATAATGAACAATATTTTTACAATGTTACTTGTCACACACCATTACAAATGACACATGTAGCAAACTGTCTCAAATAAGATCCTACATCTGTATATATATACAGTGAGGGAAAAAAGTATTTGATCCCCTGCTGATTTTGTACGTTTGCCCACTGACAAAGAAATTATCAGTCTATAATTTTAATGGTAGGTTTATTTGAACAGTGAGAGACAGAATAACAAAACAAAAAATCCAGAAAAATGCATGTCAAAAATGTTATAAATTGATTTGCATTTTAATGAGGGAAATAAGTATTTGACCCCTCTGCAAAACATGACTTAGTACTTGGTGGCAAAACCCTTGTTGGCAATCACAGAGGTCAGACGTTTCTTGTAGTTGGCCACCAGGTTTGCACACATCTCAGGAGGGATTTTTGTCCCACTCCTCTTTGCAGATCTTCTCCAAGTCATTAAGGTTTTGAGGCTGACGTTTGGCAACTCGAACCTTCAGCTCCCTCCACAGATTTTCTATGGGATTAAGGTCTGGAGACTGGCTTGGCTACTCCAGGACCTTAATGTGCTTCTTCTTGAGCCACTCCTTTGTTGCCTTGGCCGTGTGTTTTGGGTCATTGTCATGCTGGAATACCCATCCACGACCCATTTTCAATGCCCTGGCTGAGGGAAGGAGGTTCTCACCCAAGATTTGACGGTACATGGCCCCGTCCATCGTCCCTTTGATGCGGTGAATTTGTCCTGTCCCCTTAGCAGAAAAACACCCCCAACGCATAATGTTTCCACCTCCATGTTTGACGTGGGGATGGTGTTCTTGGGGACATATGCAGCATTCCTCCTCCTCCAAACACGGCGAGTTGAGTTGATGCCAAAGAGCTCCATTTTGGTCTCATCTGACCACAACACTTTCACCCAGTTCTCCTCTGAATCATTCAGATGTTCATTGGCAAACTTCAGACGGCCCTGTATATGTGCTTTCTTGAGCAGGGGGACCTTTCGGGCGCTGCAGGATTTCAGTCCTTCACGGCGTAGTGTGTTACCAATTGTTTTCTTGGTGACTATGGTCCCAGCTGCCTTGAGATCATTGACAAGATCCTCCTGTGTAGTTCTGGGCTGATTCCTCACCATTCTCATGATCATTGCAACTCTACGAGGTGAGATCTTGCATGGAGCCCCAGGCCTTCTCACCAAGCTGCTTGGCGATGGTCTTGTAGCCCATTCCAGCCTTGTGTAGGTCTACAATCTTGTCCCTGACATCCTTGGAGAGCTCTTTGGTCTTGGCCATGGTGGAGAGTTTGGAATCTGATTGATTGATTGCTTCTGTGGACAGGTGTCTTTTATACAGGTAACAAACTGAGATTAGGAGCACTCCCTTTAAGATTGTGCTCCTAATCTCAGCTCGTTACCTGTATAAAAGACACCTGGGAGCCAGAAAAATCTTTCTGATTGAGAGGGGGTCAAATACTAATTTCCCTTATAAAAATGCAAATCAATGTATAACATTTTTGACATGCGTTTTCCTGGATTATTTTGTTGTTATTCTGTCTCTCACTGTTCAAATAAACCTACCATTAAAATTATAGACTGATAATTTCTTAGTCAGTGGGCAAACGTACAAAATCAGCAGGCGATCAAATACTTTTTTCCCTCACTGTATACAGTATATATATGTATACACAGTGCCTTTCGAAAGTATGCATACCCCTTGACTTATTCCACATTTTGTTGTGTTACAGCCTGAATTCAAAATTGATTAAATAGATTGTTTTCCTCACCCATCTACACACAATACCCCATAATGACAAAGTGAAAACATGTTTTGAGAAATGTTTGCAAATGTATTGAAAATGAAAAACAGAAATATCTCATTTACATAAGTATTCACACCCTGGGTCAATACTTTGTAGAAGCACCTTTCGCGGCGATTACATCTTTGAGTCGTCTTGGGTATGTCTGTATCAGCTTTGCACATCTGGTTAGATGGGGAGCAGCGGTGAACAGCAATCTTCAAATCTTTCCACAGATTTTCAATGGGATTCAAGTCTGGGCTTTGACTGGGCCACTCAAGGACTTTCATATTATTGTTCTGAAGCCATTTCAGCATTGCGTTGGCTGTATGCTTGGGGTCATTGTCCTGTTGGAATGTAAATCTTCGCCCCAGTCTAAGGTAATTTGCACTCTGAAGCAGGTTCTCATTAAGGTTTTGCCTGTATTTGGCTCCATTCATTGTTCCCTCTATCCTTACCAGTCTCCCAGTCCCTGCTGCTGAAAAGCATCCCCATAGCATGAAGCTGCCACCACCCTGCTTCACGGTAGGGATGGTGTTAGATGGGTGATGAGCTGTGCCTGGTTTTCTCCAGACACAGGGCTTTGCATACAGGCCAAACAGTTACATTTGACCACAGAATCTTTTGCCTTATGCTCAGAGTCTTTCACATGCATTTTTGCAAACCCCAGGTGTGCTATAATGTGCCTTTTCCTCAGGAGTGGCTTCTGTATGGCCACTCTCCCATAAAGCCCAGATTGGTGAAGAGCTCTAGAGACTGTTGTCCTTCCGGCAGGTTCTCCCATCTCAGCCAAAGAACTCTGTAGATCTTTCAGAGTGGTCGAACGGCCAGCTCTAGGCAGAGTCTGGGTCATTCCATATTTTATCCATTTCCCAATGGTGGAGATCGCTGTGCTCTTGGAAACTTTCAACACTCTAGAAATTGTTTTATATGCCTTATTTACTTAGTAGTTGACGTGTACCTATGATGAAAATTACAGGCCTCTCTCATCTTTTTAAGTGGGAGAACTTGCACAATTGGTGGCTGACTAAATACTTTTTTTCCTGTAATTTTCATCATAGGTACACGTCAACTATGACAGACAAAATGAGGAAAAAAAATCCAGAAAATCACATTGTAGGATCTTTTATGAATTTATTTGCAAATTATGGTGGAAAATAAGTATTTGGTCAATAACAAAAGTTTCTCAATACTTTGTTATATACCCTTTGTTGGCAATGACACAGGTCAAACATTTTCTGTAAGTCTTCACAAGGTTTTCACACACTGTTGCTGGTATTTTGGCCCATTCCTCTTCGCAGATCTCCTCTAGAGCAGTGATGTTTTGGGGCTGTCGCTGGGCAACACGGACTTTCAACTCCCTCCAAAGATTTTCTATGGGGTTGAGATCTGGAGACTGGCTAGGCCACTCCAGGACCTTGAAATGCTTCTTACGAAGCCACTCCTTCGTTGCCCGGGCGGTGTGTTTGGGACATTGTCATGCTGAAAGACCCAGCCACGTTTCATCTTCAATGCCCTTGCTGATGGAAGGAGGTTTTCACTCAAAATCTCACGATACATGGCCTCATTCATTCTTTCCTTTACACGGATCAGTCGTCCTGGTCCCTTTGCAGAAAAACAGCCCCAAAGCATGATGTTTCCACCCCCATGCTTCACAGTAGGTATGGTGTTCTTTGGATGCAACTCAGCATTCTTTGTCCTCCAAACACGACGAGTTGAGTTTTTACTAAAAAGTTCTATTTTGGTTTCATCTGACATTCTCCCAATCCTCTTCTGGATCATCCAAATACACTCTAGCAAACTTCAGACGGGCCTGGACATGTACTGGCTTAAGCAGGGGGACACGTCTGGCACTGCAGGATTTGAGTCCCTGGCGGCGTAGTGTGTTACTGATGGTAGACTTTGTTACTTTGGTCCCAGCTCTCTGCAGGTCATTCACTAGGTCCCCCCGTGTGGTTCTGGGATTTTTGCTCACCGTTCTTGTGATCATTTTGACCCCACGAGGTGAGATCTTGCGTGGAGCCCCATATCGAGGGAGATTATCAGTGGTCTTGTATGTCTTCCATTTCCTAATAATTGCTCCCACAGTTGATTTCTTCAAACCAAGCTGCTTACCTATTGCAGATTCAGTCTTCCCAGCCTGGTGCAGGTCTACGATTTTGTTTCTGGTGTCCTTTGACAGCTCTTTGGTCTTGGCCATAGTGGAGTTTGGAGTGTGACTGTTTGAGGTTGTGGACAGGTGTCTTTTATACTGATAACAAGTTCAAACAGGTGCCATTAATACAGGTAACGAGTGGAGGACAGAGGAGCCTCTTAAAGAAGAAGTTACAGGTCTGTGAGAGCCAGAAATCTTGCTTGTTTGTAGGTGACCAAACACTTATTTTCCACCATAATTTGCAAATTAATTAATTAAAAATCCTACAATGTGATTTTCTGGAGAAAAAAAATCTCAATTTGTCTGTCATAGTTGACGTGTACCTATGATGAAAATTACAGGCCTCTCATCTTTTTAAGTGGGAGAACTTGCACAATTGGTGGCTGACTAAATACTTTTTTTCCCCACTGTAAAATAATGTGGGAAATGGTTGGTGGGGACTTAAAGAACAATCATGTCGAATTCGTTACTATGTTGTGATGTCATTAAAGACGGTGGAACAACATAACTGTGTCTCTGGGGGTGTACACTTCCCAGTTATGAGGTTTGCATCTAATTGTTGTATAAAACAAATGATTAAGTATAATAACACTTTTGTGAAGATAACAATGTGATTTTATCATTCTAGATGAGATTATTGTTTTCCATATTGATTTGTTCTCAGTCAGTGTCCACGCCCAGATGAGCACAAACATGATGGAACGCCCCTTTTACCCCGAGTGCATAAAAAGCCTCATGACGAAATTCACCTCAGACCAGGAAGCCCATGGCTTAAAATGGTTGACACTCTACAAGACCAGCAGACGTGAGGCTTGAGCTAAACGTTACAAAATGGTTTAAAACTACAACTCCATTACCAAAGGAAGACCAAGCATACTACGGTATAAGCCGGATGTTGCAAATGGTTGAATTTCTACAAGACCAAGAAGCGTGAAGCTGAAGCTACACGTTACAAAATGGTTAGACCAGAAAGACCAGAAAACGTGAGACGTTAGTCCACACGTTTGAAATGGAGAAACTCTGAAACTCTCAACCTCTACACGAGGTGAAGAAGAAGACAATGCACTAGACCTTATCATTTCAGTTTGCAGCTGGCATGTATAGTCGTCTAGAGAACTTTCACTAAAGACACGAGAGGAGAGGACAATCCCTCTAAGACAATGGCCGGCAGGGATGTAGCTCAGTTGGTAGAGCATGGCGTTTGCAACGCCAGGGTTGTGGGTTCGATTCCCACGGGGGGAAAAGATAATGTATGCACTCACTAACTGTAAGTTGCTCTGGATAAGAGCGTCTGCTAAATGACAAAAATGTAAAGAGAACCACTGGTACATCTGAAGTATCCATTCTAACCCCCACTACGACCAGAAACTCTACCAAGGACATTGGGATCTCTGGTGGGCATACCAGAGTCCTACATCATCAGCTCAACTATCAACGACAGCAACACGTAAATACATGTTGCATTTCTAATCCGACTGAGCGTTTAGTGGGGTTTTAAGCATTTGTATATCGGTGAGCATAGTATCCAAAGTAACCACAATAGTTTGAATCTATCTCTCCCTTCCACTCTGACCCTTCTTCTACCCAAGCATTCATGCCATTGTTAGTCCAGTCCACTAGGGACCTGTTTTCATTGTATTATGATAATAATCAACAACCTATGTGTGTGTGTGTATTGTATATTATTTAGTTAGATAGTATTTGTGTATTGCTGATTCATCAATAAGGTTAGGGTTCTTGCAGGTTCAAGGATTATGCGATGTTCAGAATGAGACTGATAAGAGGTAATTATTTAATAAGTGACTTTTATCGATATATAACATATATTTCGTCTAACAGTTTAATTCGGGAAATGGTAACTCGTTAAACAACTTCTTCCGTGGTGCCCCAAATTCATAATGAGTTAATTGTTACATGATTAATGTAATCGAGTGACAATTAAACATAGTTAGGTGATTCGATAAATAACAGTCCTACATTAAAATAAGTCACGTCACGACAGCACCTAAAGGACTCTCAGACCATGAGAAACAAGATTCTCTGGTCTGATGAAACTAAGATTGAACTCTTTGGCCTGAAGGCCAAGCATCACGTCTGGAGGAAACCTTGCACCATCCCCACGGAAAAGCATGGTGGTGGCAGCATCATACTCTGGGGATGTTTTTCAACGGCAGGGACTGGGAGACTAGTCAGGATCGAGGGAAAGATGAACGGAGCAAAGTACAAAGAGAACCTTGATGAAAACCTGCTCCAGAGTGCTCAGGACCTCAGACTGGGGCGAAGGTTCACCTTCCAACAGGACAACGACCCTAAGCACTAAGCCAAGACAACGCAGGAGTGGCTTCGGGACAAGTCTCTGAATATCCTTGAGTGGTCCAGACAGAGCCCAGACTTGAACACGATCTCTGGAGAGACCTGAAAAAAGCTGTGCAGTGACGCTCCCCATCCAACCTGACAGAGCTTGAGAAAATCTGCAAGGAAGAATGTACACTACTGTTCAAAAGTTTGGGGTCACTTAGAATTTGTCCATTAAAATAACATAAAATTGATCAGAAATACAGGGTAGACATTGTTAATGTTGTAAATGGCTACTGCAGCTGGAAACGGCTGATTTTTTAAATCTACATAGGCGTACAGAGGCCCATTATCAGCAACCATCAGTCCTGTGTTCCAATGGCACTTTGTGTTTGCTAATCCAAGTTTATCATTTTAAAAGGCTAATTGATCATTAGAAAACCCTTTTGCAATAATGTTAGCACAGCTGAAAACTGTTGTGCTGATTAAAGAAGCAATACAACTGGCCTTCTTGAGACTTGTTGAGTATCTGGAGCATCAGCAATTGTGGGTTCGATTACAGGCTCAAAATGGCCAGAAACAAATAACTTTATTCTGAAACTCGTCAGTCTATTCTTGTTCTGAGAAATGAAGGCTATTCCATGCGAGAAATTCCCAAGAAACCGAAGATCTTGTACAATGCTGTGTACTACTCCCTTCACAGAACAGCGCAAACTGTCTCTAACCAGAATAGAAAGAGGAGTGGGAGGCCCCGGTGCACAACTGAGCAAGAGGACAAATACACTAGAGTGTCTAGTTTGAGAAACAGGCGCCTCACAGGTCCTCAACTGGCAGCTTCATTAAATAGTACCCGCAAAACACCAGTCTCAACGTCAACAGTGAAGAGGCGACTTCGGAATGCTGACCTTCTAGGCAGAGTTGCAAAGAAAAAGCCATATCTCAGACAGCCCATCTTTTCTTTTTATTGCCCAGTCTGAGATATGGCTTTTTCTACGGTAGATTCAATTTCACACTCACTTATCGCCCCGGTTCGAAGAATACCAAGCCTGATGCCCTCTCTCGCCAGTTCACCACCGACAACACGGGTACCGAGCCAGAAGCCATTGTGCCATCCACCTGCATCGTTGCCGCCGTCACCTGGGAGTTCGAGTCCCATATCTGCCAGGCTCAGCAGAACCAGCCTGACCCGGGTAACGGTCCTAGTAATGCTCGGTTTGTCCCAGATTGTGTTCGCTCTGATGTTCTTCAGTGGGGCCATTCTACCCACCTCACCTGTTACCCTGGTATGATCCGGACCCTCGCCTTCCTGCGTCAGCGCTTTTGGTGGCCCACCATGGAGCACCATGGAGAGCGATGTCCGGGAGTTTGTCTCAGCCTGTTCGGTTTGTGCCCGGAACAAAACCTCCACTAAACCCACTTCCGGTCTGCTCTGCCCCCTTCCCATACCCAGTCGCCCCTGGTCACACACAGCTCTGGACTTCATCACTGGCCTTCCCCAATCTAACGGTAACTCCGTCATCCTCACCATTTTCCAAAATGGCTCACTTCATTCCCCTCTCAAAGCTCCCGTCCTCCAGGGAGACTGCGGACCTGTTAGTATCCCATGTGTTTCATCTGCATGGCATCCCCACTGACATCGTTTCCGACAGAGGACCCCAGTTTACCTCCCAGGTATGGAGAGCCTTCTGTTCAGCTCTTGGTATCAATGTCAGTCTTTCTTCTGGATATCACCCCCAGACCAACGGCCAGACCGAACGGGCCAACCAAGAGATGGAGACTCCCCTACGCTGCGTGACTTCTGCTAACCTTTCCTCCTGGAGCGCTTAGCTACCCTGGATTGAATATGCCCACAACACCCTCACCAACGCCTCGTCAGGTATGTCACCCTTCGAGTGTGCTCTGGGTTACCAACCCCCCTTGTTCCCCGCCCAAGAGGTTGAGGTTGAAGGTTCCTTCTGTCCAGGACCATCTGCGCCGTTGTCACCGTACCTGGAGGAAGGCCCGGGCTGCCCTTTTTCGTGCCTCCGACAGGACCCAGTCCCAAGCCAACCGTCACCGGGCCTCAGCTCCAGTCTACACCCCGGGTCAAAAGGTATGGCTCTCATCGAAGGACCTGCCATTGAAGGTGGCATCGAAGAAAACTTCCCCCCGTTTCATTGGTCCCTTTGAAATTGACCGTGTCATTAACCCCTCTACGGTGCACCTGAAACTCCCAGCCTCTCTCAGGATCCATCCTACCTTCCACGTATCCCTGATTAAACCTGTCTGCTCCAGTCCCCTGTCTCCTCCTGCAGCAGCTCCCTCGGCTCATAGATGACCATCCTGCCTATACCGTCCGGCGGTTTCTGGACGTGCGCCGTCGGGGTCGTGGCTGGCAGTACCTGGTGGACTGGGAGGGATACGGGCCTGAGGAGCGCTGCTGGGTGCCCCGCCGTCACATTCTGGACCCCTCCCTCTTACGGGATTTCTATACCTCACACCCAGATAAGCCTGGTCGGGCGCCAGGTGGCACCCGTAGAGGGGGGTGTACTGTCACATCTGCTCCTGCAACGCCCTCTACTGCTCATCCTGTGTCTCCTTGACCTGCCGCCACCTCCACACTGCCAGATCGTAATCTCTGCTCATTCTGCCCGCTCTGACTCTCGTCCCTGTCTCCAGTCCCACGTCTCGTCATCCTGCTACTCTGTCCTGGATTCCCCACTCTACTACTCCCTTGGATTCCCCTCCAGACCTGCTCACCCTGTCTCAACCCCCCTCGCTCCAGCCACAGCCTCTGCACCTGGTTTCCAGCAGTTTCCCCTGACCTGCACTCCATCTCCCCCCTGTGTCTCAATAAATACCTTGGTTACTTCATCCCAGTCTCCTCGTCTGAGTCTGCTCTTGGGTTCCCCTGTTCCACTCCGCATAACAAGATCTTCAGTTTCTTGGCAATTTCTCGCATGGAATAGCCTTCATTTCTCAGAACAAGAATAGACTGACGAGTTTCAGAAGAAAGTTATTTGTTTCTGGCCATTTTGATCCTGTAATCGAACCCACAATTGCTGATGCTCCAGATACTCAACTAGTCTCAAGAAGGCCAGTTTTATTGCTTCTTTAATCAGCACAACAGTTTTCAGCTGTGCTAACATAATTGCAAAAGGGTTTTCTAATGATCAATTAGCCTTTTAAAATGATAAACTTGGATTAGCAAACACAACGTGCCATTGGAACACAGGACTGATGGTTGCTGATAATGGGCCTCTGTACGCCTATGTAGATATTCCATAAAAAATCAGCCGTTTCCAGCTACAATAGCCATTTACAACATTAACAATGTCTACACTGTATATCTGATCAAATTGATGTTATTTTAATGGACAAAAAAATTGCTTTTCTTTCGAAAACAAGGACATTTCTAAGTGACCCCAAACTTTTGAACAGTAGTGTATATATTATTATTATTATTATGATTATTATTATTATTATTATTATTAATAATTGAAATGACCATTGAATAGTATTTGTTTTATTGAAGCTTTCTTCCCACTCTTCCTCCACCCCTCACCCCCTCCCTGTACAGGAGTACCAGGGCTCGTCGGTGTTGGGCCAGTTTGTGACACGTTTCCTTCTGCGAGAGACCAACACCCAGCTGCAGTCCCTGCAGTCGTCATTAGACTGCGCTATGGAGGCCGTGGATGAGCAGAGCTGCACTGGCAGGTAGAGTAGCACCGCAATGACTATCTATCTTAATCACTCTCTCACTGTGCACTGCTACACCAAGTAGTTGGTTAACTGTAGCTCAGTTGGTAAAGCATGGCGCAAGCTTTGGAGGTTGCAACGGCAGGCTTTATATTGTAAAATGTATTATACGAGAAATGGCAATGGAAACGCATTTATGTGCAAATATTGATATAAGAACCATCATTTCGAAGTAATCTTGATATGTTGTGTGGTCCTCCCAAACAAAGCATTCAGTTTAGACTACAGAATAAATAAGTTATGAACTTCAAAGGGTGCTGAAACTGCACAGTGATGACCTTGATGCTGCTTTCCAATAAGATATTGAGGGTCTTATTCTGGTGACATGATGATCAATGTTTGGCTGCCATTTGACAAATACAAATAATCTTGCTCTTTTGTCCATAATATTCTCATCATGTAGGCTTTACCCGCACTGTATCGGTGAGCTGTTGGCTAGAGCGCACGTGCCAAGACCAGAGTGGGCACATTCGCAATATAATGCAACGTTTGTTGTGACAAAACCATCATTAGAATTGAATATGCATTGAAAACCCATTTAACTTGTATTTTTTATTTGGTACATGGGAATTTAACTGCAAAAGTTATTATTATGTGCACTACATCATCACACACAGCCTTTTATCCGCAACAAGTCAATTTGATGGAAAAACATATCTGGTGGGAACATTTGCATATTGTTTTTATGCAGATTTGTTAATATTCGCATGAAAATCTGTTGCCAATTGGATGGAAACCTAGCTAGTAACAATGATAAGGATGCTGCTGCTGTTGATGATGATAACAATGTTGTTGTTGATTATGATGATGATGATGATGATGATTGTGTCCACTGCAGGAAGATGATAAAGAAGCCAGAGGATCTTTCCCTCCAGAGAATCGCCAAACGCCCAGGCCGTCGCATTCAAAAGAACCTGTGTCTCTCCCCCACAGACCCCTACTCTGGCATGCTCACTACAGGTACACATTGACACCTGTGTTTTGCCTCATTCTATTCCTCATTGAAGGGTCTGTTTCAATTTAAAGGTAGCAACATGTATTTGATTGCAATTACGCATATGGCCTATAGGCCTATGGCAATTTAGGAAAATCAATTTAGTGCAGTTTTGAAATATGAAATTGTACAATTGAATTATTTGCCACATTGACCAGGGGTGAGTTCCCTGAAAACATAACGATCACCTTTAGCACTTAGGTAATCTTAAATGCATTGGTAGGCAATGGACAAAAATGATCTTATTGGTTAAGATGATCTTCATGTTTTGGGGAAATTCACCCCGGATCAGTTATTTTTAAGTCCTGTGTGTAGTGATGATCTGATATTCTGTTTACTTGGTTAAGGTGTCAGTGTGGAGCCAGACAACCACCACTGGAGCTCCCAGGTCAACCGCCTGCAGCAGCTTATAGACAAGCTGGAGTATGAGGTGAGGTTCAATGGTTAGCTGGAGTATGGGGAACGAAGTTCACTATTTGTTAGCTGGAGTATGGGGAACGAAGTTCACTATTTGTTAGCTGGAGTATGGGGAAGGAAGTTCACTATTTGTTAGCTGGAGTATGGGGTACGAAGTTCACTATTTGTTAGCTGGAGTATGGGGAAGGAAGTTCACTATTTGTTAGCTGGAGTATGGGGAACGAAGTTCACTATTTGTTAGCTGGAGTATGGGGTACGAAGTTCACTATTTGTTAGCTGGAGTATGGGGAACGAAGTTCACTATTTGTTAGCTGGAGTATGGGGAAGGAAGTTCACTATTTGTTAGCTGGAGTATGGGGTACGAAGTTCACTATTTGTTAGCTGGAGTATGGGGAACGATATCCACTATTTTTTTGCTGGAGTATGGGGAACGAGATCCACTATTTGTTTGCTGGAGTATGGGGAACGAGATCCGCTATTTGTTAGCTGGAGTATGAGGAACGATATTCAGTAGTTGTTAGCTGAAGTATGAGGTTCAGTGGTTGTTGAGGTATGGTATTTTTTAAATTATTATTTATGATTATTATTATTATTATTATGTATGTTTTTTACAATACAAAACATACACATACAAACGACAACATACAGATGCACACAAACATCCACAACATCACTCCTGCCCAGACCCACCTGCTCACACCCCCATCTCCAGCTCCTGCATCACTCTCCACCACATGGCCTCAAACTGCACCATTTTCTTTCTCTCCGTCGCCCACACTTTCAACATTTAGATAATAAAGCATTTGACCGATGGAGGATTGGTTGATTTTCCAGTTTTAAGTATACATTTTTTCAAGATGATTGACGAGAAAAGTATCGTACAACACATCGGGTATCTCACTGCACCCTCATATGGCATGACTTGAAATATGCAGACAGACGGATTAAAAGTACATTTACATTGTAATACTTCTGACATCCAACTTTCTAACTCCACACATATGGTTTGGACTTTATAGCATTCCCAGAAGGCATGGATTATTGAGTTATTGTTAGTTTTACACTTAAGACTTGACTCTGCCATTGTGCTGTAGAATCTCTGAATTTTGTCTCTTGTGTAATAAATTCTATACATTAGTTTATACAGGATTAACTGTGCATTTTCATTAACTGTAACTTTGTTAGTTATGTTCCAACATTCCCTCCATCTTGTGCCAAAATCAGTTATTTTTAAGTTTATATTTTTTTCTATGAGATTGTCAGTTGGATAGGCTCTCTATAAGGTTTTGTATATCTTATCTATCATATGAATATCCTTTTCGGACTCAAATAGGATTCCCTCAAGATTGCTCTGATGTCCAAAAGATTTGAAATCAAGCTACTAAGCTAACATATGGAATTGTTTTAAGAAGGTCATACCATTCATTATTTAGGTATTTAATTTAGCATTTTAGGACGGCTGTATTTGATACACTGCCGATTTTGCAGGTTTTCCTACTTACAAAGCATGTAGAGGTCTGTAATTTTTATCATAGGTACACTTCAACTGTGAGAGACGGAATCTTAAACAAAAATCCAGAAAATCACATTGTATGATTTTTAAGTAACTGCACCTGTTTGAACTCGTTACCTGTATAAAAGACACCTGTCCACACACTCAATCAAACAGACTCCAACCTCTCCACAATGGCCAAGACCAGAGAGCTGTGTAAGGACATCAGGGATAACATTGTAGACCTGCACAAGGCTGGGATGGGCTACAGGACAATAGGCAAGCAGCTTGGTGAGAAGGCAACAACTGTTGGCGCAATTATTAGAAAATGGAAGAAGTTCAAGATGACGGTCAATCACCCTCGGTCTGGGGCTCCATGCAAGATCTCACCTCGTGGGGCATCAATGATCATGAGGAAGGTGAGGGATCAGCCCAGAACTAGACGGCAGGACCTGGTCAATGACCTGAAGAGAGCTGGGACCACAGTCTCAAAGAAAACCATTAGTAACTCACTACGCCGTCATGGATTAAAATCCTGCAGCGCACGCAAGGTCCCCCTGCTCAAGCCAGCGCATGTCCATGCCCGTCTGAAGTTTGCCAATGACCATCTGGATGATCCAGAGGAGGAATGGGAGAAGGTCATGTGGTCTGATGAGACAAAAATAGAGCTTTTTGGTCTAAACTACACTCGCCGTGTTTGGAGGAAGAAGAAGGATGAGTACAACCCCAAGAACACCATCCCAACCGTGAAGCATGGAGGTGGAAACATCATTCTTTGGGGATGCTTTTCTGCAAAGGGGACAGGACGACTGCACCGTATTGAGGGGAGGATGGATGGGGCCATGTATCGCGAGATCTTGGCCAACAACCTCCTTCCCTCAGTAAGAGCATTGAAGATGGGTCGTGGCTGGGTCTTCCAGCATGACAACGACCCGAAACATACAGCCAGGGCAACTAAGGAGTGGCTCCGTAAGAAGCATCTGAAGGTCCTGGAGTGGCCTAGCCAGTCTCCAGACCTGAACCCAATAGAAAATCTTTGGAGGGAGCTGAAAGTCCATATTGCCCAGCGACAGCCCCGAAACCTGAAGGATCTGGAGAAGGTCTGTATGGAGGAGTGGGCCAAAATCCCTGCTGCAGTGTGTGCAAACACAATAAAATGCAAATTAATTACTTAAAAATCATACAAGGTGATTTTCTGGATTTTTGTAAGTAGGAAAACCTGCAAAATCGGCAGTGTATCAAATACTTGTTCTCCCCACTGTATATATATATATATATATATATATATATATATATATATATATATATATATATATATATATATATTACTATTATTTGTTAAAATATTGAACTTGGCCTTTACTACTATAGCCCATATTAACACACTGAATAACACATTCATTCATAAATGGCAAAAACTACAATAAAAAAATTAATTACAAGGAATACGTTTTTGAAGTGTCTGTCCTATGTCTAGGACATATAAGAAAACTCATGAAATATTTTTGTTTTTTAACCCCTTATTTTAGTTGGCACAAAACTACCTCCATACTTCCATTCATTTGTATGGGTTACTTTCAGACGAGTCCCTTGACACTTGTGGGGGACGTAGAGAAAAAAGGAGAACACCTTCATGTTTGTGAGAGTCTTATATTTCCATAGAGTGGTCATATTAGTCTCATGGCCTGACAAACACCACTGTAGCTCGGCCACCTTCCACCACAGATGCGAAAGGCCGACAAGCGGCTGAGGTGGATTGAAAAAATATATCTCTAGCTTAAACTGCTGGATTTTGATGGGGGATTTTTTTATTATGTTACTTAGATTGACACACGGATGCGTCAATAGACTCTTAAGGATTTTTTAACTATTTGATGCAAGTAAAAGCCCTGGGTGGCGAGTTGATACAATTCCAAGTCTGGAAGGTTAAAACCACCCTCAGATTTAGGAAGATGTAAAACCTTTTTATTCTATGAGTTTTATTTGCCCATATAAAGTCTGTTATGACCGAGTATACTTTTTTAAAGAATGTCTTTGGTGAGGTAATTGGTTTTACCGAGAATAACTATAAAAACTTTGAAAGCCATGCCATTCTGAAGAGGTTTATTCTACCTGTAAGATTTATGGGAAGATTGTTCCATTTAATTAGATCTTCATATTGTTCAGTAATGGGATAAAGTTATCTTTATATATTTGATGTTTGTTGTAACTTATTAAGCATCTTTGGTACTTGATATTTTTGTGGTCCACTTAAAGGATTGCTGAAGATCATGAGTTATTATTTTTATTTTTCCTCTTGCCATTATTACATGTTAATTTTATATCCTGAGATTTTAGAGTATTCTGAAAACATTTTTAGCAAGGTTCAGTGATTGTTAGCTGGAGTATGAGTATGAGGTTAAGTTGTTATACATAGATCATTCCATTTGGTCTTACTGATGTGTTGTGAGTCTCTATTCAAACACTACTGTCTCTGATCAGTGCCCACTGACTCATTTATGCTTAATCGACAATTAGCTTGTCACAACATTGCCCCTCCTGCTGGGAAGTACTAATATTTGATAGACAATGACAACCAGCTAAAGTGCTAACTGCCAAATTCTCGTCTTATGTTACCCAAGCTCTCAAGGCTCAATTCAACCTGCTTAAGGCCGATACAAGCTTCACTCCGTACATGTACGTGCGTGTGTGCTTGGGTGGAGTACGATTTTCTTGAGCAACATGCCTTTTTGGTAACATGATACCCTCGCCGGTCCATGCATTTCTAGACCGCTGAATAGCAACAATCACAAGGGGGCGATATAGCAGCGTTTTCTTGTTGTCTTCTCATTTGTGGTAAAAGCAAAGAAGAATCATGTTGAAAACATCATCACCACTGTTAGCTAATTTCAAATAACCAATTGCATATTTTAGTAATAGCTACATGTAATGACATTTTAGGTTTGTTTGACATTACCTTGTTTCATGCCTGCCAGTTGGCTGTAGGCTACTCGACTAGCAGCTTGCTAGCTAGCTGGCTAAAATCATCAAGCAAGCTAGCCTTTTAGCTTCCCACATCTTCCCCATGTGAAATAATCAGATTCATAATTAAATAATATACCCTGGCAAATATTCTTATACTTGCCGGTGTAACCTACAATATTATCCCAGTTTGACATGCTGCTTCAATGTATTCGCTCCCATATCAGCTAAAAATAGAATGTCTTAATTTTTGCTCACAGACAAAAAAGCACATGGCTAGCAGCTGTTTTTACAGTTTCAAAATAGCGTAGAATCACATAGTTATTACTTTGAAACAAAATATATTTTGGGATGATTCTAATAAGGCTACAATGTTGTTTGGTTTATTGTTTGAACAGTCTAAGATTATATTTGGTTATCAATGCAAAATAGACTGCTTATTTGATGCATAGCCTATAGATCAGATCAAGGAACCAAGGAAGTTTGGCTCAGCTTCATTGCCGACACAACACTGCACCCACGGTAGCGTAAGGAATGATACGTTACGTTTAAATAATTTGAGCAGAGGAAATCTGCAAGCGCCGTATGCAGGCCCTATGTACTACAATTAGCCGCCCATTTTGTGACGAAAAACGACATTGCAACACTGTGCTACGCTCCAAATTGTCCGTTTGCATAGGATCTGTTTATCGCTTTAGGGAAATATAATATACATATATCAATCCATTTCATATCAAAGGTAGATTTGGTCAGGCTCGTTCTGTTGTTGCAGCTTTTTCTTTTCATGACTGACTGAAATATTTATGCCTCCATTTGCAGAGTCCACATCTGGAACCACTCAAAGAGGACACGTTAGCCGGAACATATAACTCGGTGAGTCCAACTCGGATGGCCACTATGGCCACTTCCTTTTAGATTTGGAAAAGTAAGGTTTCAATGTCTATCAAAAGGTGTATCCTAGACTTCAATGACTTAACATAGTGTGATACATGTATCTCTCAAACTCAATATTTCTCTGCTACAGCATTGTTAATTTGTCTTAAAAAATACTAAAATGACAAAACCAATGCACTACTGTGGTCCTCCAGAGCCCCAGTGTCGGCTGCTTTTCCCTTTTCCTTGTCCCTCTAATGCTTACAGTAGTAGAGGGTCGTGTTTATTAGAGCATGCAACAGAAAACGTTTTAAAACATTTGGCAACGGAAAACTAAAACGATTGTGTCTTATTGGACCAGACCAGGTTTTCTTCTGTCTGGTGCCCAATGAACATGACCCAGATGCCACTGGCCTGAACCATTTTCCTCTCTTTCCTTCTCAACAGAACATCCTGCTGGTGCAGAGACAGATGTCTGTAAAGGACAAAGACGCAGAGGAGTTCCAGCAGGCTCTGAAGATCTACACAGACGCCACAGCCTGCCAGACCAACAATCTGCAGTGGGTCTCTCTTCTACATTCAAAACATTGGCCATTGTTTTCATTGAAGATTTTACCTATTGTGAATGTAGCCGCTTTTCCTGGCTAATCACCCTAATCCTGCATATACAGTAGCTACTCTGTTTTGTCGACACACTTTGGCTGTATTTCAAAACTAGAATGGGGCTTTCTTTCCTTCATAACAATTGTTTTGGAATACTGTCAAATAGGTGACAATAGTTCAGACTTTTATGATAAAGAGTACAGACCCTACTACAAGGATCTACAGACACTACTACAGGGTACTACAGACACTACTACAGGGTACTACAGACACTACTACAGGGTACTACAAATGTTTGTCATCAAAATGCCAATTTCATTAGCAATATACTTGTGACTTCCTTATCCCACAGTGTGTCCGTCCAGACTCTTCCAGAGAGATCCTGCTTCATCATGTACGAGTTCTGGCAAGACCGTCTCTCCTGGATGAGGTACATCAAGTATTCTGCACACTCTTAGAAAAAAAGGTGCTATCTAAAACCTAAAAGGGTTCTTCGGATGTCCCCATAGAAGAACCCTTCGAAGAACCCTTTTTGATTCCAGGTAGAAACCCTTTGGGTTCAATGTAGAATCCTTTCCACAGAGGGTTTTACATGGAACCCAAATGGGTTCTACCTGGAACCAAAAAGGGTTCTACCTCGAACCAAAAAGGGTCTCCTATGGGGACAGCCGAAGAAACCCTTTTTTCTAAGAGTGTAGTCCCAACAGAGTTTCAAATTAATTGACTGAATGAAAATGGAATTGCACCCAAACCTTGTAAGAGATTATGATTTAGTATAGCCATTCAGAATTCTTCCAAATACAGTTTTTCTACAAAAAGCCTTCATTAAGATGGGATGTTGCAATGCTGTTGGACTTGGCCAAGATTTAAAGACCTTCTACAAAGCTTTATTGACGGTATGACAAAGCACTGACAGTCCAGGGCCACCCATTGACTCCTCTGTCCCCTCTCTCCATCCCTTCCTCCTACAGTTACCTGCAGTCCCCCATCAGCAAGACATTCCAGCGCTGCATCATTGACGTACTGGAGGACCCTGAAATGGTTTCCACCATGCTCCTCCCAGGTTAGTGTCATACAGGGGATGGATTTTGTGGAGTGGATGAGGGATGGGCGAGAGAAGCTATAAGGAATGGCTCTGGGACCTCAGAGGGACAGAGCCTCAAACCCACTGGAGAGGATGTGGTAATGCATGCCGTTTTTGATGTTCATGCAGTATATTGTTGTCAATAGATGATCAATGTGATGCTCTTACGTAAATGATCAGTCTATTTAATTTGTTAATTAATTTTTTCAGCATCTTGGTGGATTATGAATAACAACTGACAGAAGTAAAGTTCCCATTGAAAC
This sequence comes from Coregonus clupeaformis, assembly GCF_020615455.1. NCBI lineage: Eukaryota > Metazoa > Chordata > Actinopteri > Salmoniformes > Salmonidae > Coregonus > Coregonus clupeaformis. The sequence continues at coordinate 33,056,618 of NC_059215.1, read as the reverse complement.
AATGATATTCAAAACAATAAGAAGAGGAGAAAGTGTTTTATTCTTACATTTGACTGTTTCTACTGGTATGCTTTGCTTCCTTTGTTTACCCCAGCATACTTATGACTATTTCCTAGACAATATCCTGTGTTTACTGTATTGTCATAATTTGAGATGAATTTATGCACGACTTAACTATGCCTGTTTAGTTAAATCAGTCCAAAAACATAATGCGTTAGAGTGAGAAAGCGTTTTGAAATATTGCAATAACTATAGTGTTATTGAAATCCATATCATTATAATAAGTATTTTTTGCTGTGCATCTTTGAATACATTGACATGTCTTGTATGAGTTTAGATGTAGAAATAGATGTACAAGAACAAAAATATTTGCATGAATATGAATGATTTCCCAATGCTACTTTGTTACTACCTTCGAAATAAACCTTGTTTACTAGTAAGCTAATAGATACCACATTGCTTTAACATTCCATGATGTACTATGTTAGTTACCTCTAATGGGTATACATATTGATCGAGGTCTTTGGTCATTCAGTACTCCAACTAAAATAACAGCAGATAACTAACAGAGGTAGAGTTTACCAGTGTCCAATTGTTCTACCTGTTGTATTGTGCAATGTTGAACCCTAGCTCATAGAAAAGGTAAAATAACAAATTACCACTGAAATGATTTCCAATGTGGTTCTTAGATATAATGTTGTCACAGATCGGTTGGTTTACACCCAACCCTGAATTGGATAAACCAAATCGTATTTATACTTACTGTATGTCACTCATGCACTTTAGTTGTGAACAGTGCACTTTAGTTTAAATGAAAGAATGGATCTATATTTTTCCAATGCTATGGATGTGGATGGATAAGTATGTGGAGGGATAACATGGTAAATTTTCAGTCACTTCACCAAATCTGTAATATTAGAATGTAATAATATTTAATGTCGCACTCCAGTCTCCTTTTCACCTCATTTATCACCTGATTTACTTTACAAAAGGCACATCTCAATAGGTGGTCCAGGTGTCCTCATGACATGGTACAAGTGAGGGAATGGGCCTTTCCTCTTTTGTTCTCTATTGCTTCCTCTATTATTCCCACAAGCAGGGGGGAGGCCTATGACATCAAAGGGCTCCATAAGACCAACTCCTTGAATGGCCTACTTCATGAAGTTTGCACATGTATCTAAAAAATACTATTTTGCTCAAAACATATTTTTTTTACCCTTACGTGTGTGTACATTACTGTGTTTATAGGTGGGATATTGTTTTTCAACAGGAAAGGTTAAAAAAAAATAGCTGGAGTGCGTCTTTAATATGCTATATTAAATCTGTAATATTATTGAAATATCAATTCCAATGAAGGGTTGAACCTGCACTGCTATCCCTCAGCTTAAACAAACTAATCTAATGCCATCAACATTATTATCCAGCATTTACAGTCAGTGTTTGTTTATGGGAGTATTCTTTCTGTGGTGAAAAAAATATGCAACCAACACTATGTATGCAGAACAAAACAAAACCCGCTTTGCATTTTTGAATAGTTTATCCCTGTTAGTATGAGAGTTATCTCTTATGGATAGAATACAAGTCTGAGAATCTTAATGAAACTGAAGGTAATTCACATATTGTTAATGATTATTAGTAGATATGTTGTGATATGATAGCAGAGTGTTGATCATGTCAAATGGGGATGAATTAGTAATGTCCAATTGGGGATGAATGAATATATCCTATCTCTTCTGTACTGTAGTTGTTCTTCAGTCATCCAACATTTGAAATCAATGTTACAATAATTATGTGGATGCTATGTTTATTTTTGGCATGAAATAAAGCTAATGACTTGACAATTTCACATCATTATTGATTCACACTAATACAGCAAAGTGTATGTACAGTAATGTAGGCTATAGGTATATGGTGCAATTCACAGACAACTGTAACTAGAATTTATAATAATGTGTCTTATTATATGACATAATATCAAATATGTCATATGAGGTGAAAAACAGTATTTGACCTCATTGAGTTGTTTAGCATACAGTGATGGTTTACATTATGGGCTCGATTCAATCCATATTGTGGATGGTTAGCGCTATAGTGCGATTGAAATTTAAAGGTAATGTTCCCGTGTTCGCGGAGACTGCATTCATATGCAGTAAACGCTGCATATGTCGGCTCATTACGAAATTATCTTTACATTTAAATTGTGCTGTAACACTGAACTTCCGCAATACGGATTGAATTGAGCCCCATATCCCTGTCTGGAGGACTGGAGTATGTCAACAAGAGATGCATTACACCTTAATCATACCATTATTCCACAACAACAGATCAATTCCTCAGTAACTAATCCAAGACGTTTAAAAAATGGTGCTTTACCTCCAGCTGTCTCGGAATCCTATTCATAATAGCTTTTTGAAAAGAAAAAGAAAACATTGAAAGGGACCTGTGAAATATGACTTTCTCGCCAGTTAAATTGGTTGGGCCTTTGAAATGTGCCGCAATATATATTAATAATAGGTTTATAGTATAAGCAGCTGCAGACTTTGAAAAGACTGTAAAAGAAAAACAGCAATGTGATTTCAAGAGCTCTGAGGTGAATATGGAGCAATTAGTGGACTTGGTTCCATGCTTCTGGATTTCTACTGATGTTTTAGCCTGTTAGGGAGCCCAATTCTGATCATTTGACCAATTGTTGGCAAAAGATCAGATCTGATTGGTCAAAAGACCAATTAGTGGCAAAATATCGGAATTTATCAGTCCTCAGGATAAGACCCAGATGCAGACAGTTCGAAGTAACAAAAGTTTATTACAACAACAAGGGCAGCAGGCAAGCAACAGGTCAAGGGCAGGCAGAGGTCAGTAATCCAGAGCAGAGTCCGAAAGGTACAGAACGGCAGGCAGGGTCAGGGTATTGGTATTTGGGATTTTATTAGGATCCCTATTAGCTGTTGCAAAAGAAGCAGCTACTCTTCCTGGGGTCCACACAAAACATGAAACATGACATAATACAGAACATTAATAGACAAGAACAGCTCAAGGACAGAACTACATAAAAATGTTTTAAAGGCACACGTAGCCTACATATCAATACATACACACAAACTATCTAGGTCAAATAGGGGAGAGGCGTTGTGCCGTGAGGTGTTGCTTTATCTGTTTTTTGAAACCAGGTTTGCTGTTTATTTGAGCAATATGAGATGGAACAGAGTTCCATGCAATAATGGCTCTATGTAATACTGTACACTTTCTTGAATTTGTTCTGGATTTGAGGACTGTGAAAAGACCCCTGGTGGCATGTCTGGTGGGGTAAGTGTGTGTGTCAGAGCTGTGTGTAAGTTGACTATGCAAACAATTTGGGATTTTCAACACATGAATGTTTCTTATAAAAATAAGAATTGATGCAGTCAGTCTCTCCTCAACTCTTAGCCGAGAGAGACTGGCATGCATAGTATTTATATCAGCCCTCTGATTACAATGAAGAGCAAGACATGCCACTCTGTTATGGGCCAGCTGCAGCTTAACTAGGTCTTTCCTTGCAGCACTGGACCACACGACTGGACAATAATCAAGATTAGACAAAACTAGAGCCTGCTGAACTTGCTTTTTGGAGTGTGGTGTCAAAACAGCAGAACATCTCTTTATTACGGACAGACCTCTCCCCATCTTTACAACCATTGAATCTATATGTTTTGACCATGATAGTTCACAATCTAAGGTAACGCCAAGTAATTTGGTGTAAGGATCAGGCAGAGGTCAGTAATCCAGGGCAGTGTCACAAGGTACAGAACGGCAGGCAGGCTTAGGGTCAGGGCAGGCAGAATGGTCAAAACCGGGAAAACAGGGACTAGAGAGAAAACAGGAGTACGGGAAAACCGCTGGTAGGCTTGACCAGACGAACTGGCAACAGACAAACAGAAAACACAGGTATATATGCACAGGGGATAATGGGGAAAATGGGCGACACCTGGAGGTGTCACGGTTCAGACAGACGACAAGAGGACCACAATTGCGTCACACCAGAAAGTTTATTAAAACTTAAGGGAAAAGGGAAGTAGGGAGTGAGTGAAGGCTCCAGGGGTTATCCCGTCCAATGTGCTGGGTCTGTGCCCCCCCCCAATGGCAGCGATGCGTCCGATGACGCCGGTGGTTGGTGGTCCAGAAGTCCTGGGGGGGGAGGAAACACAGACACAACGGGGCGGATGAAACAAGGCAGAAGTACAGTTCAAGGGAAATCCAAATACGTTGTAGCAAGGCAGAAGGCTGGTCAGAGTTACCGGGGTCGAAGAGTAGTCAGGAGTCGTAATGGCAGAGAGCAGGTCTGGTTTTCCTGGGGCAGAAGAGTATCCACGAATCAGGCAGGTCCGGGGGTCACAAAACAAGGGTGAGCCAGAAGCGCGAGCACACAGGTTCCGGGGTGTGAGCTTTGCAGACGATCTGACAAAGGAGAGCTGAAAGACGGGACTTTAAATACTGGGAGAGGTTAGTGGGTAATGCAGCGCAGCTGGCAGAGTAATTAGAGCCGAGCAGAGCAGGGACAGGTGGAGCTCGTTAGGCTGAGTAGAGCGAGAGAGATGAGCAGAGTGGAAGATAGTGGAAACACATTAAGGTGGTAACCCGGGTGGAGTGAGAGGGCTCATGACAGAACCCCCCAAGGGACGGCCCCAGAAGTCCCAAGAGCAACACCACGCCGGGCGGGAGGAGGGGAGCCGGAGGGGGGCTAGAACTCCTCCGAACGGTCCGAGCGAACGCCCTCATCCTCGGAGGAAGCCGGAGGGCCGTGGTCGGGAGATGGGACAGGTCCCGAGACAGGATCAGGCACAGGACAGGAAGCCGAGCGGGCAGGACGGTTAGGGATCCCTCTGGGGCGACCCCTACGGATTGCAGGTTGATCAGGATGCCGTTGGTGGAAGGCGGTGATGAGAGTCCTATCCACAATCCGACTAGCTGGCACCCAGGTCCTTTCCTCAGGTCCATAGCCCTCCCAGTCAATGAGGTACTGGAGACCCCTACCCCTCCGTCTGGACCGAAGCAGGCGGCGGACGGTGTAAACCAGACCACCATCGACGAGCCGTGGAGGAGGAGGACAAGGCGCAGCAGGGACCAGCGGACTCTCATGAATGGGCTTAATCTTAGACACATGGAAAGTGGGGTGCACCCTCATGGAATTAGGCAGTTGGAGCCGGACAGCAGTTGGGCTAATCACTCTTATGATAGGGAATGGGCCAATGAACCGAGGTGCCAACTTCTGCGACTCCACCCTGAGTGGCAGGTTCCTTGACGACAACCACACCCTTTGACCAACATGGTAGGTGGGAGCAGGGATTCTCCGACGGTTGGCCCCGGTAGTGTAGCTGGCAACGGATCTGAGAAGTGTGGCTCGGGCCTGTGACCAGGTGCGGCGACATCGACGGGCAAACGCAAGTGCAGATGGGCAAGTAACCTCCCCCTTCCTGACTGGCAAATAGAGGAGGCTGGTATCCATAAACACATTGGAAAGGGGACATACCGATGGCAGAGCAGGTCAGAGAATTGTGTGCGTACTCCACCCATGTCAATTGCTGCGACCAGGAGTGGGGGTTGCGTGAAGTCATGCATCGCAGTGCCTTCTCGAGCTCCTGATTTGCCCGCTCTGACTGCCCATTGGATTGGGGATGGAATCCGGAAGTCAGACTGACTGTGGCTCCCAGCAGGTGACAGAACTCCTTCCAAAAAGCGGAGGAGAATTGTGGACCACGGTCAGAAACTACATCCTTTGGCAGTCCGTGGATCCGGAAGACGTGTTCCAGGACCACCTGGGCGGTCTCCCTTGGCGGTTGGGAGCTTGGGGAGGGGAATGAAGTGTGCCATCTTGCTGAATCGGTCAACTATGGTGAGAATGACGGTCTTGCCCCTTGAAGGGGGCAGCCCCGTGACAAAGTCAAGGGCGATGTGAGACCAGGGACGTCTGGGCACAGGCAGGGGCTGCAGCAATCCGGCTGGGGGCTGGCAGGACGACTTGTGTTGGTTGCAGATGGGGCAGGCTTGGACGAATTCCCGTACATCCTTTCTCAGAGCGGGCCACCAGAACCTCTGGGCGAGCAGGTTGTAAGTGCGGGTGGAGCCAGGGTGACAAGCTAGGCGGGAGTCATGTCCCCACTGAACGACCTGGGACCTTAGGTTTTCGGGGGACAAAAAGGCGGTCAGCTGGACAAGTGCTGGGACCGGGCTGGTTACGGAGAGCTTCCAGCACCTGTTCCTCAACAGCCCAGGTCAGAGCTGCTACGATGCAGGGACTTGGCAGAATAGACACAGGATCCTTGGAGGGGTTGTCATCCTTCTGGAATTGACGGGAGAGGGCGTCTGGCTTGGTGTTGCGTGATCCAGGCCGGTATGACAGAGTGAAATTAAACCTGGTGAAGAACAGGGCCCAGCGGGACTGCCTGGAGTTCAACCGTTTGGCCGTGCGGATGTACTCCAAGTTCTTATGATCGGTCCAAACGAGAAATGGAATGGTGGACCCCTCCAGCCAGTGACGCCACTCCTCCAAGGCAAGCTTCACAGCCAGCAGCTCTCGGTTCCCTATGTCGTAATTGCACTCAGAGGGGGACAACCGACGTGAGAAAAAGGCACAGGGATGGAGCTTCCTATCCTCCGCAGCCCACTGAGAAATCACAGCACCAACTCCCACATCCGAGGCGTCCACCTCCACAATGAATTGCCGGTCCACGTCAGGCATCTGGAGGATGGGAGCGGAGGTGAACCTTACTTTGAGGGTACTGAAGGCCTTGTCGGCTGCTGGGGTCCAGGTGAAGGGTTGCTTGGTGCTGGTTAGAGCAGTGAGAGGGGCAGCAACGGTACTGTAGTTCCGGATAAACTTTCTATAGAAGTTAGCAAACCCCAGAAACTGTTGCAGCTTCTTTCTGTTCTCCGGAACTGGCCATGACGTGACTGCTGATACTTTGGCAGGATCCATTTGGATACTTCCCTCTGCCACTATGTACCCCAGGAAGGCCACTGTCTTGACGTGAAACTCACATTTCTCTGCCTTGGCGTAGAGGGAATTCTCCAGAAGACGATGAAGGACTTGCTGGACATGGCGGGTGTGTTCAGACAGGTTTCTGGAGTAGATTAAGATGTCATCCAGGTAAACGAAGACAAACTTGTTTAACATGTCCCGCAGTACATCATTCACTAGAGCCTGGAACACAGCAGGAGCATTGGTGAGGCCAAAAGGCATAACCAGATACTCGTAGTGGCCTGTTGGTGTATTGAATGCGGTCTTCCATTCATCTCCCTCCCGGATCCGCACCAGGTGGTAAGCGTTTCTGAGATCCAACTTGGTAAAAACAGTGGCTCCCTGGAGCAACTCAAAAGCAGAGGTGAGCAGAGGGAGAGGGTAACGGTTTTTCACTGTGATGTCGTTGAGTCCCCTGTAGTCGATGCAGGGGCGAAGAGATCCGTCCCTCTTCCCCACAAAGAAGAAGCCAGCACCAGCCGGAGATGAAGATGAACGGATCAATCCTGTGGACAGAGAGTCATTGATGTAGTCCTCCATGGACCTTCTTTCAGGAGCAGACAACGAATAAAGACGGCCCCTTGGAGGGGCTGTTCCAGGGAGGAGGTCGATGGCACAGTCGTACGGTCGGTGAGGGGGCAGAGATGTGGCTCTTGCTTTGTTAAACACTTCTCTGAGACCATGGTAGCATTCTGGGACATGGGAGAGGTCAGGGGCGGAGTTAGTAGGTACTGGCCGAGGGGGTAGTGCGGCAGCAAGCAGGCAGGTTCGGTGGCAGTCCTCTCCCCACTCCCTGATCACCCCGGTCACCCAGTCGAGCTGAGGGTTGTGCCGGGCGGAGCCATGGGTAACCCCGGATGAGGGGTTGGCCTGGAGAGGGAGCAGGTGAAACTGGATAGTCTCTTGATGGTTTCCGGACAGACCCATCAAGACCGGGGCCGTGACATGAGTGACCGATCCGAGTAAGTGTCCGTCCAGTGCCCGGGCAGGAATAGGAGGTGTCAAACGGAGGTTCTCCAGTCCCAGTTGGCGTGCCAGCTTGATGTCCATTATGTTGGCTTCGGCGCCAGAATCCACCAGAGCAGCCAGGGTGTGAGTAGAGTCAGAGAGGCGGAGGTGAACTTGCAGCAAGGGTTTGCGGTCCGAGTACTGGATGGTCATTGAGCTCAACCGGACTCCCCCTATGCCCGGTGAGCTTCGGCTTTTAAAGGGCAGGTTACCACACGATGTCCATCACCTCCACAATAGAGGCAGAGGTTTGAGGTGAAGCGGCGCTGGCGCTCTGCAGGAGTGAGAGAGGCTCGCCCAATCTCCATAGGCTCAGACTGATCAAGCTGACCTGGGTGAGTGGCAGTAGCTGACAGGAGCCCAGTCGGATCTCTCCGAATGCCGGTAGTTGGTGGACCTTGGCGCCCCCTCTCACGACGACGGGTCTGTATCCTTCTGTCGATCCGGACAGTCAGTGCGATGGCTTCATCAAGAGTGGAAGGCAGTTCATGGGAGACCAACTGCGTCCTTGATATAGTCAGCCAAGCTATGGAAGAACGCGTCCACCAACGATGGTGTGTTCCAAGAACTTCGTCTTGCCAGGGTTCGGAAGTCGATGGAATGGTCTGCGACTGTACGTCTGCCTTGTCGAATACTGAACAGTTCACGAGACGCCTCTGCGGTTGGTGAATCCAGGTCAAACACCTTCAGCATCTCCTCAGCAAACAGGTCGAAGGTTGCACATGCGGGGGTTTGACGTTCGAACTCTGCTGTTCCCCAGAGTCGAGCTCGGCCCGTCAGGTGAGTGATGGCATACCCGACCCTAGCCCCCTCCGTGGCGAAGGTCCTTGGCTGCAAGGAGAACTGAAGTCGGCAGCTAGTCAGGAATGGCCGGACCTGGGTAGAATCGCCGTTGAACCGCTCGGGGTTTCCAATCTTGGGTTCCGGGGCAGCGGCTGAAATGACCGGGGCAGGTAACTCGGAGGCAGGGCTGGTGGGCAGACTGGCTGGGGTAAGGTTGGTGAGGAGTTGGATGATCCTGGCGAGTTGTTGTTGCTGCTGCTGGGACTGCTGCTGGTGCTGCTGGAACTGCTGATGCTGTTGGTGGCCGACCTGAAGCAGAGAGGTGATGTCGCCGCTCATGCGACCTAGCTCTCTCTCAGTGTGTTCCAGGCGTAGCATGGCGGTGGGTTGCTCAGGTTCTTCGGTTTCCATGTCGGGGGAAGTGTGCGCTGAGTCCATGATGGTCAGATCGTACTGTCACGGTTCAGACAGACGACAAGAGGACCACAATTGCGTCACACCAGAAAGTTTATTAAAACTTAAGGGAAAAGGGAAGTAGGGAGTGAGTGAAGGCTCCAGGGGTTATCCCGTCCAATGTGCTGGGTCTGTGCCCCCCCCCAATGGCAGCGATGCGTCCGATGACGCCGGTGGTTGGTGGTCCAGAAGTCCTGGGGGGGGAGGAAACACAGACACAACGGGGCGGATGAAACAAGGCAGAAGTACAGTTCAAGGGAAATCCAAATACGTTGTAGCAAGGCAGAAGGCTGGTCAGAGTTACCGGGGTCGAAGAGTAGTCAGGAGTCGTAATGGCAGAGAGCAGGTCTGGTTTTCCTGGGGCAGAAGAGTATCCACGAATCAGGCAGGTCCGGGGTCACAAAACAAGGGTGAGCCAGAAGCGCGAGCACACAGGTTCCGGGTGTGAGCTTTGCAGACGATCTGACAAAGGAGAGCTGAAAGACGGGACTTTAAATACTGGGAGAGGTTAGTGGGTAATGCAGCGCAGCTGGCAGAGTAATTAGAGCCGAGCAGAGCAGGGACAGGTGGAGCTCGTTAGGCTGAGTAGAGAGAGAGAGATGAGCAGAGTGGAAGATAGTGGAAACACATTAAGGTGGTAACCCGGTGGAGTGAGAGGGCTCATGACAGGAGGGGGGTGGAGACAAGCACAAGACAGGTGAAACAGATCAGGGTGTGACAGAAATGGAACGCCTGTGTAAATGCAGCCTTAGAGCCAGAGCTGACCTTAGGCAGTATTGACTGCCCTGACACATGGTAGTAACATGTTTGTCCAAAGCATTAGAAAATACTCAAGTTATCCAATACTTGCTGTGAAGAGACAGAATCATTAGATCATTTGTTTTGGTTCTGTCCATTTGTAGCTTGTTTTTGGACACAGGTCCAGGAATGGCTAAAGGATTGCAATATTTACCTGGAGCTAACCTTGCAGATAGCATTACTGGGTGATCTGAAAAGTCATAGTCAATCGATCAATAATATATATATATAATAGAATTATTGTAAAATTGTGTCCATAAGGTGTAGATAGTAAGTATAGGCCGGAAGTAGAGGCCTGGGCATTGTTGTTCACTAATTTACTCCAAGTAGGGAAAGGATGGCGGGGTTGAAAAGTAATAAAGGGGAGTATATATATAAAAACATGGGGGATTGGAAGTGATGCAGACAATTACATTGATAGAAGATACAATCTATCTGCAATATTAAGCTGATCCATCCCCCAGAAAAAAAAATAAGATTTAAAAAAAGACTTGCAGGATTGTTTGGTTCTCCTGTTTCGTATCAAAGATAAAATGATCCATTCCACTATGACAGAACCAGTGGAAATCCAGGATAGCAGAGGCGGGCAGAGGCAGAACAACAGTCTGATACAGCAGCAGTCTTCCACTGAGATACAGTACATCCTTCCTCTGTCCCTAATCCCATCCCTCGACTATTTTATCTGACAGGTTTTCTATATCAGCCAATGTAAGGAACACACAAACTGCTAGCTTCATAGGCTATTCACAGCATGCCCATAACTATAATAAGGGGATTATTGTGTGTGTGAGAGAGAGAGAGAGAGAGAGAGAGAGAGAGAGAGAGAGAGAGAGAGAGAGAGAGAGAGAGAGAGAGAGAGAGAGAGAGAGAGAGAGAGAGAGAGAGAGAGAGAGAGAGAGAGAGATCTGGAAAGATGAGATGCATCAATGCCGAAGTAACCTAACCAGAGGGGGAACAATCCTCCTGCTTTCCTATTGGATGAGCCCCAAAATAGCTGAAAGCTGGAAAATTACAGTGGAAGGATTTGTCAGGGAAAGGAATAGCAAGGGAACCCAGAACAGGAACTAGGAACAGCAATGCATACAGCCTAATCTCTCGTGGAAAGATTCTGCTTGTAAACCTTGGTTCCATGTAGGGTTTTCCTATGGGGACAGCCGAAGAACCATTTAAGGTTCTAGATAACCATTTTTTTCCTAAGAGTGTAGTGTAGTTCTGGTGTTAGTTATTTTTGTCAATGGTTATTTGGAAAAATCACGATTTCGAAAGTGTTATCATCTTTTGAATTTAGGAAAGTATTTAACCCCTTATTTTTGGCACTAAACAGGGCTTATACTAAACTATATGGAATTGTTTTAAGAAGGTCATACCAAGGATAATTTTGCCATTTGATTTTGAATTTTAAGAGCCCTTGAAGTATTCAACATTTTTTTATTATAATAATAATTTGATGAAAATGTGTATTTGGCCTTACTGCTATTAGCCCATACAAACACATTGAATAACATATTCACTACATGGAACTACAGATATTCCCCCCAATAAATAATCTAAAGTTTGTTCTGAAGTGTCTATCCTAAATCTGAGAGATATCAAATAGATCAGGAAACGTGTTATTTTTTGGGACATGTATTTAACCCCTTATTTTTGTCACTAAACAGTCTCCATATACAGTGCCTTGCAAAAGTATGAATACCCCTTGGCGTTTTTCATATTTTGTTGCATTACAACCTGTAATTTAAATTGATTTTTATTTGGATTTCATGTAATGGACATACACAAAATTGTCCAAATTGGTGAAGTGAAATGAAAAAAATTACTTGTTTCAAAAAATTCTACAAAATAAATAACAGAAAAGTGGTGCGTTCATATATATTCACCCCCTTTGCTATGAAGCCCCTAAATAAGATCTGGTGCAACCAATTACCGTCAGAAGTCACATAATTAGTTAAATAGTCCACCTGTGTGCAATCTAAGTGTCACATGATCTCAGTATATATAGACCTGTTCTGAAAAGCTCCAGAGTCTGCAACACCACTAAGCAAGGGGCACCACCAAGCAAGTGGCACCATGAAGACCAAGGAGCTCTCCAAACAGGTCAGGGACAAAGTTGTGGAGAAGTACAGATCAGGTTTGTGTTATAAAAAAATATCTGAAACTTTGAACATCCCACGGAGCACCATTAAATCCATTATTAAAAAATTGAAAGAATATGGCACCACAACAAACCTGCCAAGAGAGGGCCGCCCACCAAAACTCATGGACCAGGCAAGGAGGGCATTAATCAGAGAGGCAACAAAGAGACCAAAGATAACCCTGAATGAGCTGCAAAGCTCCACAGCGGAGATTGGAGTATCTGTCCATAGAACCACTTTAAGACGTACACTCCACAGAGCTGGGCTTTACAGAAGAGTGGCCAGAAAAAAGACATTGAATAAAGAAAAAAATAAGTAAACACGTTTGGTGTTCGCCAAAAGCCATGTGGGAGACTCCCCAAAAATATGGAAGAAGGTACACTGGTCAGATGAGACAAAAATTGAGCTTTTTGGCCATCAAGGAAAAACGCTATGTCAGGCGCAAACCCAACACCTCTCATCACCCCGAGAACACCATCCCCACAGTGAAGCATGGTGGTGGCAGCATCATGCTGTGGGGATGTTTTTCATCAACAGGGACTGGGAAACTGGTCAGAATTGAAGGAATGATGGATGGCGCTAAATACAGGGAAATTATTGAGGGAAACCTGTTTCAGTCTTCTAGAGATTTGAGACTGGGACAGAGGTTCACCTTCCAGCAGGACAATGAGGGGAAACATTTAAATGTCTTGGAATGGCCTAGTCAAAGCCCAGACCTCAATCCAATTGAGAATCTGTGGTATGACTTAAAGAATGCTGTACACCAGCGGAACCCATCCAACTTGAAGGAGCTGGAGCAGTTTTGCCTTGAAGAATGGGCAAAAATCCCAGTGGCTAGATGTGCCAAGCTTATAGAGATATACCCCAAGAGACTTGCAGCTGTAATTGCTGCAAAAGGTGGCTCTACAAAGTATTTACTTTGTGGGGGGGTGAATAGTTATGCACGCTCAAGTTTTCTGTTTTTTGTTGTCTTATTTCTTGTTTGTTTCACGATACAAAATATTTTGCATCTTCATTTTGCATGTTGTGTAAATCAAATGATACAACCCACCCATTTTGTCTGTCATAGTTGCCGTGTACCTATGATGAAAATTACAGGCCTCTCTCATCTTTTTAAAGTGGGAGAACTTGCACAATTGGTGGCTGACTAAATACTTTTTCCCCCCACTGTAAGTATATACTGTATTACAGTAGGTGTACTATAATAGACAATTTCAACAGAATCGGTGGAATAAATACACCCCTGATCACACGCAAACACAGTTCACTTTCATAGAAGCCACATACAAACAGCATGATCACTTTGCTAGTTCCTTCCTTCTCGCATCTACGCGCTCCTCCTCTCACCTTTTCCCTTTGATTGTGGGCTTCAGTGCACAACACATCAGCTGTTTGTGACCAGGTGAAAAAACCTTTCCAAGCCAAACCTTCATATCATAACCACTACACACAGCCTACATAGTTGTCACCATATTAGCTAACGTCAGTCAACATAGCTACTAGAACTAATGCGTTAGTAAACCCGCTACAATCATGCAGTACAGTGTACAGTTAGCAAGCAGTTTAGCAGTTACACCAGCAGGCCCCGGTGGCAATAAATTAATAAAACCAAATGCTTACCTTGACTTGGAAAAGTTTCAGTGTTGGATAGCCATAGCCAGCTAGCTTACATAGCATCCCTCTCTGTTTGAGCCGGGTGTTTGAGTAGGCTAAACTAGCTAGCAGCATTCGCTAGCAACGTGAAAGTAAAAAATATATATAAATATATAGCTCTCTCTCGCTCTCTCCCTCTCTTGCTTCTTCTTCATTTTTAAATAAATATATTTGTTTAAAACTGTTCAACTATTGTCTCTATTCTCTGAGTCAACTATTCACCACATTTTATGCACTGCAGTGCTAGCTAGCTGTAGCTTATGCTTTCAGTACTAGATTCATTCTCTGATCCTTTGATTGGGTGGACAACATGTCAGTTCGTGCTGCAAGAGCTCTGATAGGTTGGAGGACGTCCTCCAGAAGTTGTCATAATTACTGTGTAAGTCTATTGAAGGGGGTGAGAACCATGAGTCACTTAAGTTTGGTATTGAAGTCAATGTACCCAGAGGAGGACGGAAACTAGCTGTCCTCCGGCTACACCATGGTGCTAACCTAGAGTGCTATTGAGGCTACTGTAGACCTTCATTGCAAAACAGTGTGTTTTAATCAATGATTTGGTGACATGTGAATATATTTAGTATAGTTATATCTAAAAAGTATAACTTTTTAAAAGTTTCACTATTTTTATTTTTATGAAATTCACTGAGGAGGATGGTCTTCCCCTTCCTCCTCTGAGGAGCCTCCACTGGTGGTGTGTGTGTGTGTGTGTGTGTGTGTGTGTGTGTGAGAGAGAGAGAGAGAGAGAGAGAGAGACAGATTTATGAAAATAGTATAGGTGGAGGAGGGAGGATGAGGGGCAGCATGTAATTCCATATGGAAAACAAGATAAAGACACTGAAGCATTGCAATTTGAACAAACTCTATATTTTTTGTCATTTAGCAGACGCTCTTATCCAGAGCGACTTACAGTTAAAATAAGAATATAATGCCATTTAGCAGACGCTTTTATCCAAAGTGACTTACAGTCATGCATGCATACATTTTTGTGTATGGGTGGTCCCGGGGCTCGAACCCACTACCTTGGCGTTTAAAGCGCCGTGCTCTACCAGTTGAGCTACAGAGGACCACAGTTATGCACTCACCAGTTGCACTCACCAGTTAGTGAGTGCATACATTTTTCATACTGGCCCCCAGTGGGAAACAAACCCACAACCCTGGTGTTGCAAACGCCATGCTCTACCAACTGAGCTACATGGGGCCATAGTCAAATAATCATAATTTTACTCTGAATAATTAATTAATTGGAATCAAAACAAATGAGGTTATCGTTGTTAGAGTAACAATCATAACAAAGGTGTTGAGAAATGTACTGAATATGTTAGTGGAATCAAAACAAATGAGGTGATCTTTGTTAGAGTAACAATCATAACAAAGGTGTTGAGAAATGTACTGAATATGTTAGTGTAAAGACGTCTGTTCTTTTTTACTATGTGCGCTGTCTCTTTAAAATTACCCATGATCCTGTTAGAGTTTTGCTCTGGATTTAGGAAGTAATGTTAGTATTACAACTCTTACAATGTTATTTGTGAGTAAGTCTTTGCAATAAATGCTCAATGTTGAAAAAGGGGATCCTATGATCCTAAGAATCCTACTTCGATAGTTATACACCGTCACTTAAACATGTGTTTCCACTTCAACCTTCATAAAGCTTTTTGTCGCCATGTTAAATACGGGCATTCAGAAGGCTTGTTGACTAGGCTACTAGCTGAGAACGAAGTTTCTCCATTCTAGCCTAGGGGAAAGTCCCCAGACACATGGCAGAAAGTGCCCTGCGGTGGGTCGCAGTTACTCGGCTTGTGCGTTACCATCTGTAGCTGAGATGTTCCATGGAACGGAGCTTGGTACTCACGAGTGTACTTTGTCAGTGCGATAGATATGCAAGTAATACTAGCGCATTAACAGAACGGGGCTCATTCTCAGAATGCACTTTTATGAAAATATACCATGGGTGAAAACATTCTTATGTGGGCAGCTCGGATGTAGCAAAACAGAAATGAGCAGCAAGCAAGCACAAGCCATTAGCACTTTATCTATGTGAATGCATATGTTAGAGTGCCATCTAGAGGAGATAAGTAAAAGACACACAGCTTGTATATGCTGATGACTCAGAATATGACAGCCAGAGTTTCAACGTCATATTCAATCATCACATGTATCCAGATATTATTAGCGCTTAAAATGTTTGGTTACCTCCATATTATTATCCCTTGTAGTCATTAGTTAGGCCTAATGCTGGTCAAAGAGTAAGAAGGAAGGATTGTACCCCAAGGGAAATACAGTAGCTCTCTGTATGTATTTGGACAGTGACATTCAAGATTGCTTTTTGGGGCTTTATACTCCATCAAATAAATGTTGATCCACTCTATTTGACTCATTCTATTTTCCCCAGTCATCTTTCAGCATGGGAGACAGACAAAGACATTGGACTTCCCTGTCATGGCCACTAGATGGAGTGCTGGAGCTTTTGCATCCTTTGTCCATGTGTCACGCTCACGTCAAAGTACATAGTATTCAATACATAATACACACACACACACACACACACACACACACACACACACACACACACACACACACACACACACACACACACACACACACACAGACACACACACACACACACTCCAAAATCTGACAATGACCTAGTTCCACCCTCTCTGAGCTGAGCTCTCTATCTCTCCCATCATTCATCATAAGGGGGCGTAGGCTAGGTAGCAACATCACCATCACCACATCAGGCACCACGCTAGGTCTGCTGCCTCATCTCCTGCACTACAGTAGCACACTGGCGAGAGGGAGAGAAAGGGGATGAGAGATAGAGGGAGAGCGAGAGCGCCAGAGAGAGCCAGAGTGTATGACAGAGAGAGAGCGTGACAGTAAAAGAGGGAGGTAGAGATTAGAGGAGAGAGACAGAGGGAGGGTGTGTGTGAGAAAGACAGAGAGAGAGAGATAGAGAGACAGAGAGAGAGAGAGCTTAGGGAGGAGGAAGAGAGCAAAAAGAAAGGAAGGAAAAGGAGAGAAGGGGGCTAAAGAAAGACAGGATGGCAGAGCCAGAGCTGAAATCACGGAGCAGCCTGGAGAGTTTGAAGAAGGCAGCCGAGGGCCAGGAGAAGATGGAGGGTAGGTACACCGCTACAGCATAGCACACACACACACACACACACACACACACACACACACACACACACACACACACACGCTGTAGCCCAGCATAGACACCACATGGTGCAGGGTTGCATCAGTCACTCATACGCTGCTGCATGATCTGGTGCAGCAATGTATGCATGCATTTATGGATGTATATGTATTTGGTCATGCACAGCTATCAGGCTATTACTCAGTGAGGTGGTATGGGGGTTAGCTAGGGTTTTCTAATGTAATGTGATTTCTTGCAGGGCTACTGAAAGGTTGCGAGTGGGGATATGTTTTGACTTGTGTGGTTAGGAGATGTATCTGTGTCTGAAGGGCCTATTACAGCCTATTACAGCAATGTAAACACAAGAACACGCTTATATACCCCCACCCCAACCATGCTGCTTGCATCCTCCTACTTTCCCTTTATGGCATAGCTTATAAAATTCTTCCTCATATGTCTATTTACAATACAGGGGTATGTAAAGTCCATGTGCTACTCAACTCCTGAACTATCATTGAGAGGAGAGTGCCAACAATCCCTTCTCATGAACTCTCCCCTGTCCCCCCTTCTTCCCCAACCTGTCCCCCCTCCTGCCCCACCCTGTTCCCCCTCCTGCAGCTGAGGCGGTTCCGGACAACCCAGACAAGCCTCCTTCGCCGGACAAGCCTCCATCCCAATCCACCATTACCGACTCCAACGCCGTGGCAGCCACCACCCCTACTGCCGATTCCTCCTCCCCAGCTAAGGCAGCAGGCGGCAAGATCGAGCTGAAGCGCAGCATCACGCTCTTCAACGGCGTGGGCATGATCATCGGCACCATCATCGGCTCGGGCATCTTCATTACGCCCACAGGGGTGGTAAAGGAGGCTGGCTCGGCCGGCCTGTCGCTGGTGGTATGGGCTGTGTGTGGTGTGGTGTCCACCATGGGCGCCCTGTGCTACGCCGAGCTGGGCACCACCATCACCAAGTCGGGTGGAGACTACACCTACATCCTGGAGGTACGTGTGTGTGGGGGTGGGGGTTGTGTGTGTGTGTGTGTGTGTATGCATGTTTGTGTGTGTGTGCTTGTCTGTGATGTGTGCTACTGTATCTGGAGCGGTTAAGAAATGAGCTGAAGCCAAATCTCTGTTGTTCGCAAATGGATTAATAAAGTTGTACTGTATTGTATTGTAGGTGTACGGCGAGCTGGCCGCCTTCCTCAAGCTGTGGGTGGAGATGCTGATCATCAGGCCGTCCTCCCAGTACGTGGTGTCGCTGGTGTTCGCCACCTACCTGCTCAAGCCCCTCTACCCAAACTGCAGTGTGCCCGACAGTGCCTCCAAGCTCATCGCTTGCCTCTGCCTCAGTGAGTATAACCAGCACCACCACCCGAATCGGGTGGCCTGTACATTGCAGAGATAATACTTTTTTACATATAGTGAACTATATACAAATACTGACGCAAACTGTAACACACGTTGACCAAACAGGTCTTTCTCAGCCAGCTGCTGAAGTAAATATTCATTACAGCTACATCTTCATTTCAGGATTATTGCTGCAATACACAGCCCTCCTTTTCGTCTTATTTTGGAATCTCCCTGCCGTTAAGGGACCTTTTTCCCCCACTGATCTTCTCTCACTTTTATATTTTTCTAAAATAACAAATGACATCAATAAAATAAAATAAATAAAAACATATACAATTATGTTCTCCTTTGCGCTTCCCTCTCTCAGCATCATTGACCTTTGTGAACTGCATCAGCGTGCGGGCTGCCACCAAGGTCCAGGACTTGTTCACTGCGTCAAAGCTCCTGGCCCTGATCATAATAATCGTTTTCGGTTTCATTCAGATCGGTACAGGTAAGGAAAACACCCAGTTCATGCATATACTGGTGTCTGTGTGGGTACATCTGACACGCGTTTGACACACTCTCCTCCTGTCTATAGGTTAGTGCTCGTTAAAGGTATTTTGCCACGGCTTAGCTAGTTATGTGTATTATTCTGGGTTTTCACCAACAATGTCTTTATAAATTACCAAATTGAAGCTGAAAAAGATTTTGATATTAGTATTTTATTATGTTCATAGGCCTATCTGTTATAAAGGTACACTATCTGCACCCACCTCATGAATTCATAGAAAAATAGCTTTGTATGTAAAGACAACCCACCCATCCGAGAGATATAATGTGCAGCCATCTTTTTCTTCGCACTACATCTGGTCGTGCTGCATGCAGGGTTGCCATGGAAACTAGTTGGCGAGCTTGTCGTGCTGAAGTCTAGAGAGGAAGACAGGGGGAAATAGGAAAGCACTGCCTTCTGAAACTAAGAGGGGTCTGTTTTTTCAGGTTCCTCTCTCTAGCATCTTCTACCTCTTATGTAGATTCTAAAGTTGAAGAGAAAGACAGAGGGAAAATATCATTCATGATTCTTTTTTAAACTTGGGAGTAGGAGAGACATGACCAGAATGTGTCAAGTAGATTATCTTGTTAAAAATGAATAGAAAAAAAAGTTTTACCAAATCTTGATTAGATTTCCATTTTGCAGTGTTGTAACACACTTTTCATCTTATTGTAACAGTGCTTTTGATGTAGGATGACCAAGAATATCCACAACTCATAAGAGTCTCATTGTTTGCCACTAGAGATGATGTTAATTTATTCCAACATGGACAACAAGGACCAAACGCTTCATTGGCCTTCCTGCTTGTTCAGAGACAAGAGAGAGTGATTATTGTGTGTGAGAGAGAGGGAGGGAGAGAGAGAGAGAGTGAGAGAGAGAGAGAGGAAAACATATGTACAGTATACAAAGCAGCTTCTCTGAGTTGATATAACAGATAGACCATGCTATGCTCCCAATCTATTCCAAGTAATGGATGCGTTGTCATTTACACCTGAAAAGAAGAGGTAGACAACACAGTGGAGTAGAAAACAACCTTTTTCTTTTTCACAAAATAAAGTAAATCCTGACAGCATCTTCACTTTCTGATGAAGGCCTCTATAGTAGGCTTAACCCTCCCGTTGTCCTAGGGTCAAAATGACCCGCCACTGTGTTGAACCAACTTTATTTAAAAAAATTATTTTGGGGATCATTTGTGAGAAGGAGGCAGTGAGACTAAAGAAAGTATCACTGCCTCCTTCTCACAAATGATCCAAAAATATAAAAATTAAATAAAGTTGGTTCAACACAGTGGCGGGTCATTTTGACCCTAGGACAACGGGAGGGTTAACACTGGACTGGATATTGTGTGAATAATTGAGTAGATAGACGTTTCTTATCATCGAAAAGGTCTCCCTCCTCATTTTGAAATGTCAACTCCCAAACATTATTATGTTCTCAGCGCATCAATGGCAGACGGACTAACCCAGGGTTAGGTGTTTGGAGGGTGCAGCCTGTGTCAAAGAAAATATATTTTTGTTCATTTATTTTTCAAAATGTCATGTCTATCAGTCAAACATAGTCACACATACACTCTTAGAAGAAAATGTGCAATCTGGAACCTAAAAGGGTTCTTCTGCTGTTCCCATAGGAGAACCATTTGAATAACCCTTTTTGGTTCCATGTAGAACCCTTTTGATTCCAGGTAGAACCCTTTTGGGTTTTGGGTTCCATGTAGAACCCTAGTTTCCACAGAGGGTCCTACCTGGAACCCAAAAGGGACAGCCGAAGAACCCTTTTGGAACACTTTTTTCTAAGAGTGTAGCAGGCGTGCAACGGCAAAATATATTGGGCCAAATCACTGCAATAATTGTGATTTAATATGACTTCATATTTAAAGTTGACATTCTTTGTGTGCGTGTGTATCTACCATATTCCACGCAGCAAACATTCATGTATATGATATACTGTACTGTTGATATTCTCAGTCCCTATTGCCAAGCAGTGATATCAATGCTGCTCTCTTGTCTGTGTCTAAACAGGTGATGTGCCATACCTGACACCAGAACTGGCATTTGAAGGCAGCAAATGGGGAGTCGACAACATTGTGTTGGCTCTATACAGTGGACTCTTTGCTTTTGGTGGCTGGTAAGGCCTTTGCAACACCACGTAGGGCGTGTTTACACCCGGGTTGTATTAGGTTACAACATAGTAACATTTTTCAAAATGTTATGCAATGGAAATCGTAAACAAGCGCTTCTTATTGGACAATTTTAGATAGTTTGCTTCTGTTTTCTTCTGTTTTGTGCCCAGTGAATATGACCCTGGTTTTATCATCTGACTTTTGTTAACCAATAAAGATGATCTTATCATAGGATGCTTCTTATATACTATGGATATAATTCCAGTTGTGTAGACTATAGAAGGTTGATGCTATGCTACTAATCTGATCTAATAATCTAATCTAATATTATACTTTATATAATGTTGTTATACTGTATAACGCATCATGTTCTGTTTCCTCTCCTTTAGGAATTACCTGAATTACGTGACAGAGGAAATGATCAATCCAGAGAGGTGACTTCCCACTGGGCACAGACGTCAATTCTCAACGTCTATTCCACGTTCATTTAACGTAATTTCATTGAAATGACGTGGAAACAACGTTGACTCAACCAGTGTGTGCTCAGTGGGTTATGTGTTATCAAGGTTTTATTGAGGATTGTACAGAGTTACCACAACTAAATATGTCTATCACTATGTGTATGATTCTCCTCTAACATTCTGATTGTGCTTAATTGCACTCGATTGACTGCATGGAGGTGTTTTTCAATGTGATAATGACAGATCGTGACATTTCAGATAGCAAGAAATTCACAGTACTAGTAATCGAATATACAATATTTATCAAATATCCCACTCATATAATGTAATAATAGAATAATAAGTATTGAATACGGTTATGAAATTGCATAAAATGAAATACAAATACAGTACTAGATCAAATCCCACAGCTGACTCTGATAACCTCATATTGGATTGGCTGACACATTATCTGTCATTACTGACCTTTGACCTTTATTCCAGAAACTTGCCACTGTCCATCATAATTTCCATGCCCATTGTGACCGTGGTGTACGTACTGACCAACCTGGCCTACTTCACCACTATCCCCCCGAGTGTGATGGTCGAGTCCGAGGCAGTAGCTGTGGTAAGGATGGCTTTATTCAAAGATAATGTTTGGGAGCAGGAAAACAGTGCGCTGATATTCCCTTTTTCATTCATAATGTTCCTGTCATTTATTTTGCTAACAAAAATAGCAAAAAATAAAGAGGTTGAATGTGAATGGGAGTATTGAATGGTAGTGCTTTCCTATTGCAGATCTTTGGGGAGTACCATCTTGGTGTGATGTCCTGGCTCATCCCAGTCTTTGTGGGCCTGTCCTGCTTCGGAGCGGTCAATGGAAGCCTGTTCACCTCGGCACGGTCTGTATCTGATCAACACACAGATAACTCGGCATAGAGTGTGTGTAGATCTGTGTGTGGTTGTGTGTGTTTAATCCAGTCATTTGATACTTTAATTAAAGCCTGGAGATTGTATCAAAATGCTCAATCATGAGGGTTCACCTGTCTCTCTCATAGGCTGTTTTATGCTGGCGCTCGAGAGGGTCAGCTCCCTGCTGCACTGGGATTGGTCCACACTGACCTCTTCACCCCAGTGCCCTCCCTCATTTTCACAGTGAGTACTACCATTGTTCTCTAAATTGGTTTAAAATGTAAGGCCATCCTTGTTCAGACAGATTTTGAGATCCAATTTGAGAACCCACAATTGGGCAAGGCTAAAATCCAAGTCATCAACTCAAGTCAATCTGGCACAGATTATTAGATGGTAAATACATCCCAAAATCTTCCATAGCAACTGAATAGCAGTTATTCCCATCGCAATACCTAAAAAGTGTAATGGTAATGTTTTACAGAAAAAATTGCTAATTTATAGTCAACGTACATATGCAACGCAAGAATGCAATTAGCTACCCCAAAAGTTAGACTATAGATTAGGTTTAATACATGAGCCAAACGTCTCCCTGCAGTGTTTTCTGTCCATGCTGTATGCGTTGTCCAAGGACATCTTCTCGGTCATCAACCTGTTCAGCTTCTTCACCTGGCTGTGTGTGGGCATGGCCATCGCCGGCCTGCTGTGGCTCCGCTGGACCAAGCCAGAGCTACGGAGACCCATCAAGGTACAGTTACTGTAATAAGCCCTGTTTGAATACTCTTCAAATGCATCCTTCCTTCATCCCTTCCTTGAATTAATCACTGATCTGATATGGCTGGATTGGTGTACACCAGATGTCCTATGCATTGCTTTCACCAGTTACTGTATGTCATGTCAGATCAGTGATTACTTTAAGGAAGTGAGGAAGGATGGATGCATTTTAAGATGATAAAACAGGGCCTAGGTCTTAGGGCCCTACTTAAAGAAACACTATGCAGAAATCGGACCGCCATTTCCTGGTTGCTAAAATACGAATAGTTTGCTTAATTTTAGTTTATTTTAGTTTATGTGACAAGGGAATCATTGTAGAATCTAAACCACTGTGAAATATATTTTCCATAACAAAAAACACTGTATTTTCAGCAGTTTGAAGCTGGTGGACAAAACTGAAAGTAAAAGACTCAAAAACAAAACTTAAGAGCGGGGAGCATTGAAATAGCACACATAGAACAGATCCACTGCTTTTTAGACTTGCTTTCAATGAGAATGACAGATCTATAACACACATTTCTATGTGATTTTAGTCGGGTCACCCTAAAAGTTACAATTAAAATGAGTGACCGGAGAAAGTCAAAAATAATGTTTTCCATGCAATGCGAGATAGCACGATCGAAGTGATACGAAGCCAAGTTTCTTTTAGTTCCATCCTGTAACTGTTGGGTTTGTGTACATTAATCTAATTTTTCCTGGTAGATTTGGTTGGTGGTGCCTGTGGTGTTTGTGCTGGGCTGTGTCTTTATGATCGTGGTGTCCTTCTGGGCAGCTCCCTTTGAGTGCCTGATAGGCAGCGGGATTATCCTCACTGGTATCCCCGCCTATCTCCTGGGGTACAAGTGGAAGAAGCCCCACGTTGTAAAGAAGATCCTAGGTGAGCTGGTCATGCGGTCCTGCGGTTTCTCTGATATCTGTTACTGGCATAGTTCAAACACGGGTAGCACAACTCATGTATGTGGAGGCAAACTCATAAATCACAACTCATGTATCACAACTGATATGTCAAATGTGTCATTATACATCAATTGCTTGAGTGTGAACTAGGTCTATATGTAATGTACTATGTTGTCAAGGTTGGAGATACATTGGTGACTGGTTATTTTATACTACCATTAACAACCATTTCTGTTTTTGCACATAGCAAACAGTTTTGTGTCTAAGGTTAACATCTAGTTAAATCGATTTCTAACCAATTTACTACCTTTTTACTCAGATAAAACCTTTCCATCTTTAACCCCCAAATTAAATTAAATAAAAAGCAAAGAGGTTTAAAGGAAGAAAAAACATACATAATAAATATAAATTTTAATCGTTACACATGTGCTTCTAAAAATGGTGCAAACTTTTCACTAGTGCAAATTAAATGTGTCCTTCAGTGTTAAAGACCACCAAAAAAGGACTCATGTGAAATGGGTGTTTTCTTTCCTCAGAGATCTTTACTCTGTTCTGCCAGAAGATTTTTATGTCTGTTCCAGAAGAGCGTGAAGAGAAGGAATCAGCCGAAGTAGCTGAAGAAGTCGAAACAACAAAGGACGACTGAGTCAATCTTTCAGTTGGAACATTACATGTTTACACTCATTATTGCTTTTGTGATAGAGTTCCATGACTCTTGGTAAAGTAGGGTTTATGTGAATGTATGCTTCGGTGAACATATTTTGTATTGTACATGCATTTTCATACTGCGTTCATCCCTTTGTACTCTCTCCAGCAATTCAATTCCAGTTTTTCCACTTTCCAGTCATATAGAGTACTTCAAACATTCTCACATTTTACCTTACCAAACCTTTTTTATTTGTACCTATTTTGTACTTCAGTATTCAAAAAGACCTGAATTAAGCTAACAAAAAGAGGAGTTAGGAAACAGACAAAATCATTTTGATCAAGTTTTGGTATGTTCCCCAGACAATCATCCAAATCCAACTATATATTTAACTTTTGAATTATATTTTTATTAACCCCCACTTTAACTGAAGGTATGTCTTCAACTCAGTGTATTTGAAGGAACTATCTAGTGCTCACTTAATGTGATTGAACAATGAGAAACCCATGAATTGATTCAGGTAACTCATACAGCACATTCTGTAACCTTGCTTTTGGAGTGTAATGTCCCTTTAACATTATTGCAATTATGTTAACAATTTACAGTTTTAACATTATTTATTTGTGCACTGTATTGCTACAAGCAGTTTTACATGTGATGTTTGGAACACATAGTCATTTCCCATAGTCAAATTCACTTTGAAACATTTTCAAATTGATTCAACAGAGCAATATTTGAAGCACATTTGTGGATTTCTATCGTGTTGTGTTCTGATGTGTTGCCTTAAGATTGTTGTTACACAGGTCAGTTGCTTGTATTGATACTCAATGCCCTGTTACCTCTCAGTTCCTATGTCAAACCATGCCTTCATGATATTGTTGTAAACATTGTTTTATGTTATTCGATACAAGCAGTTGTGAATATGGTATCAAACCAGTCAACCATTTTGCTGTGTCTCAACTTTCTACCAGATACCATACATTTTTACCCATTGTGTTCGGTGAAGACATTTGTATCAATGTTTTGTATTATTTGTACTCATTAGATACCATGCCAGAAGTCTGATGTCGACATTCAGCCAATATGACTATTTCGCTCCTGATGTATACTTTTGTCATGTCAGACCAGAATGACTGTTGTGAGCATCATAAGTGGATATTGGAGGGTCTTTTCTCTTTTGAAGGAGCGATTACTGTAAGTGCAGATCTAAGATCAGATTTCCTTACCCCAGTCCAAACCTTCTCTCACCCCAAGCCAGACCAGTTCAAGCCAAAAAAAAAAAAAAGAAAAGAAAAAAAGACCTAAATGAAATTCTGAAGGGCCTTTAGCACTAAATGTTAGCACAAACATGTACATGTTACTGAATTTGGGACACGATGAAGTATAGAATGTTAACTGCTCCTATTATTATAAAATATAATTTCCCCCCATTTAATTATCGAGTGGCTAGGAAAGTAGGGGCAATAGGTCAAGAGCACAATAAGTCACTGGAGTTACAGAAAGTACAAACTGTGAAGAAGCTCGACAGGCACAGAGGGAATAGAGTTTACAGGAATAGGATACAGGAAGAGTTTACAGATAGTAAATAAGGAAGTATAAGGAATAGGGAAGTTTAAATAGATTACTGATATCTGTATCTTGTAAGAGTATATTCATGATTGCCAGAATGAGGGAGAAACTCCTGGGGCACCTTCATATATTTGTGGCCCAAAATGTTTCGCACAACATAGTTCAGGTGTGTACAAAGTCTTGCGTATTATGTACTGTAAAGTATTTGATTGTATTTAATGTTATGGTAAAATACTTATGTTATTTGAATTGGAAGAAACAATTGTATCGCTGTCAGCTATTGTAACTTAAATGTCAGTGACCATGGCGGGTACATCTACCATTAAACTATTTTTGTTCGAAAAGGTCTGTGTCTTTGTGGTGAAATGAAGAAACACATTTTCTTTCATACATTTAAAGATTTTATTCACTGGCGTAGCACACACCCCGCAGGGGGACCCAGAAGTCCCCCCACCCCCCCCGCTGGAAATAAGCGCAAGCTAAAGCATGATGGTGCAATGCATCAGACTCTTGATTATACAATGTGTCAACATCTTCATTGCATCTGTCTACTTCAAATAAATAAGGATTTGTATTCTTATGCACCACTTCCATGGGAAACAAAGTCAGCTACTGCAAAGCTCAGTAGCCACTGGATGGATACAGACAACAACCCATTATCTGAGCATAAGGGAACCCACCAAATTATGAAGAAGCATGGCAAAACTAGATAACAACAAGATAACATTTCCAAAGAAGAACATTGGCTATATGAGGATCTCATAATACAACCATGCAATGTGCTCTGTTTTGCCATTGTCTCTGTGATGATTTCCGAAGCTAGTATCAAAGGCATGGAGCAATGAACTCTGTGTTCATTGATTCCCAAACAGTGATAAGAGTGATGCCTGTTCTGGGTGAGGAGTTCATATCCGCCAGGGAAGGGGGGATGCTGCCTCTGTGATTGGGAGCCAGTCGCGGATCTACTGAAAATCATATTAAAGATGGAAGAAGGTCTCAGTTCATAGAGTTGGATAGAGGGCGCACTTGCCACAAAGCATATTTTAGCATGGCCTGCTCCATTTAGGACTTTCAGCATTTTTAAGTAGTCAACTGGGTCAAATGTTATTTGTCACATGCTTCGTAAACAACAGGTGTAGCCTAACGGTGAAATGCTTACTTACGGGCCCTTCCCTACAATGCAGAGAGAAAAATATATAATAATAATAACAATAATAATAACATGAGGATAAATACACAATGAGTAACTTGGCTATATACACGGGGTACCAGTACCGAGTCGATGTTCAGGGGTACGAGGTAATTGAGGTAGATACAGTATGTACATATAGAAAAAAAAATCGCAGTACATATTCTGCTGTTCTATCGTGCATACAAAAAAAACAGTGTTTGTGTTTTGAACTTATTTGTTCTTGTAATATCCCAAACGAGCATGACAGTTTCAGCAAGTAGGGATTCCAGCTTTAAAGAGGGGCTGAACTAAAATAACAACTTATCTTGTTGAAAACATCCTATGTGGCATCAATTGTAGTCCCAAAATTGACAAAAAAGTGTAAGCAGGACAACTTTAGTCATAACGTCAGTATTTTCCAAAACAGAGTTTTGTGAGATTTAAGGAATAGGGGACGTCACCGTTTTCCTTGGGTTGGGTTTAGATTTCAGTCCTGCCCACATGCCCACTACGGGACTGCTGCCTGGCACGGCTGGAAGCACCCAAATAATATTTGATTTGCTGTACTGTATATTACGTCACACCTTGCTATACAGTAGGTTTGGGAAATCTTAGAACAGAGCCACACTCTGATGTACAACACATTTGACACAATGGTTGTGATACAACTGATATTTTTTATACAACATAGAGCTTGGGCTCGATTCAATCCATATCGCTGAAGTTCAGCGCTATAACGTGATTGAATATTAAAGGCAATGTTCCCGCATTCACAGAGACTGTGTTCAAGGTAAATGCTGCATATGTGGGCTCAATCGTAAATTACCTTTACATTTCAAGCACGCTATAGCGCTGAAACTTGGCGATACAGATTTAATCGAGCCCTTTGTCTGTACAGAAATGTTCACCTAACCATTGTGTGGTGTCTCCACAAAGCTTGTGTTGTTGTTTCCCCCAAAAACGTTTCATTGTATGGGGCTTCATTTTCTGGCTTTAAAGGGATCTGCATGTTCTCTGGTTAAATAAATAAAATGTTCCCTACAGAACTGGGAGTGACTTTGGAGTGACAGATCTAGATTAGATTACACTAGCTGGCACACATGAGAACTCAACAATTACCGTGGAAACGTGAGAGGTACAGTACTGTCATTTGATTCTAATCACTCACCTTCAAATTCACTTAATTTCAATTGGAGAGGTCATTTTTTATCCTTGTTTCCTCTATAGGTGAGAAACGCTGGAATGATGCCAATTATGAAAACAAATATTATTCTGTATGTGTTAAAATAATCTGTTAAATCCTGGGAAATTTAAACTGGAACCAAAACTGAAACTGTATATAGTCTATATACCAGATACTGTATAGTATAGTGTTACAGGCTTTGGTAACAATAGCCTACAAGTGTTTACAATCAGTGCTCTTCAGAATCTTTGTACAGCATCACTGCTCTTGTCTGAACTATGTTTTGATTCATGACTGAAATACAATGTAAATCTATTTTTCTTTCATCAATAGTATTTCACTAATGCTGCCAAAATGCCATTGATGTAACTGCTAATAAATGCATTATGTATTTTCTGTAAAATGTCCCTAGTGTCATTAGTTATAAGATTAAAGGGATAGCTCAACGATTTTACATATTTAGATATTTGTTTCCTTACCTTGAAAGCAGTCCATGGACAAGGAGTGACTGCAATCCATACTTTGGTTTTGTTAAACTAGTCTCTGCAAACAATCGGCAGCATTAGCATTTCGAGATCAATTCTTCAATCTTTCCTGTTTAGGATTCGGACACATTAGTTTTACCCATTGACGGTATTAGGTGGTATTGTTTAATAACATGTCCAAAGCAAACACGAGAGGGCACTGTATTATCATGTTTTATGGTTACAGGCTGTATGTGTGTCTGAGAGAGAGAGAGAGAGAGAGAGAGAGAGAGAGCGAGAGAGCGAGAGAGCGAGAGAGCGAGAGAGAGAGAGAGAGAGAGAGAGAAGTCTCCTAAGCAAGCTGGTCCTGGGGTCTGTTCACAAACACAAACAGACCCCACAGAGCCCCAGGAAAGAAACACAATTAGACCCAACCAATCATGAGAAAACAAATAATAATAATTACTTGACTCATTGGAAAGAATCAACAAAAAAACAGAGCAAACTATTAGCCTATTTGGCCCTAAACAGAGAGTACAAAGTGGCAGAATACCTGACCACTGTGACTGACCCAAACTTAAGGAAAGCTATGTACAAACTCAGTGAGCATAGCCTTGCGATTGAGAAAGGCTGCCGTCGGCAGACCTGGCTCTCAAGAGAAGACAGGCTATGTGCACACTTCCCACAAAATGAGGTGAAACTGAGCTGCACTTCCTAACCTCCTGCCAAATGTATGACCATATTAGAAACACATATTTCCCTCAGATTACACAGACCCACAAAGAATTCGAAAAAACAAACCCAATTTTGATAAACTCCCTTATCTATTGGGTGAAATACCACAGTGTGCCATCATAGCAGCAAGATGTGTGACCTTTTGGCACAAGAAAAGGGCAACCAGTGAAAAACAAACACCATTGTAAATACAACCATGTTTATGTTTATTTATTTTCCCTTTTGTACTTCGACCTCTACAGGATCTGTGTCCCGTATACGGGACGGTTGAGCTAACGTGTGCTAATGTGATTAGCATGACTGTTGTAAGTAACAGCAAACTTTCCAGGACATAGACATGTCTTATATGGGCAGAAAGCTTAAATTCTTGTTAATCTAACTGCACTGTCCAATTTACAGTAGCTATTACAGTGAAAAAATGCCATGTTTGAGGAAAGTGCACAACAACAAAAAGCTTATCACGGCAACTGGTTTGATACATTCACCTCTGAAGGTAAATCATGTACTTACATTCAGTAATCTTGCTCTGATTTGTCATCCTGAGGGTCCCAGAGATAAAATGTAGCATAGATTTGTTTGATAAAATCCCTTTTTTTTATTCAAATGTAGGAACTGGGTTCTACAGTTTGAATCCTTGCTGTCTCTGGCTCCACATCCACCCCGCCAGGCCATCTAGATGTGTGAAAGTTAGTGTATATTCTAATGATCCATCATGTATGACATTCCTGGGAGTGTGTAAACTTAGATTTTGTATTACCATATCATTTTTGTACGTTCTCTATAGGTATGTACTTGAAAATGTATCAATTGACCAATTCGGCACATTTGGGCAGACTTGATACAAAATAGTCCAGTATTGCAATGCTTCACTGGATCAATCAGAAACTTTGCACACACACTGCTGCCATCTAGTGGCCAAAATCTAAATTGCGCCTAAACTGCAATATTATATTGTGGCCTTTCTCTTGTATTTCAAAGATGGAAAAACATTTTAATAGAAAACACATGTTTTTTTGTTTGCATTATATTTTACCAGATCTAATGTGTTATATTCCCTTACATTAATTTCACATTTCTACAAACTTCAAAGTGTTTCCTTTCAAATGATATCAAGAATATGCATATCCTTGCTTCAGGTCCTGAACTACAGGCAGTTAGATTTGGGTATGTCATTTTAGGCAAAAATTGAAAAAAATAGTCAGATTCTTAAGAGGTTAACTATCTGCACATAATATGACATTTGAAACGTCTTTATTCTTTTGGAACTTTTTTGAGTGTAATGTTTCCTGGTATTTTTTTAATTGTTTATTATCCATTTCACTTGCTTTGGCAATGTAAACATATGTTTCCCATGCCAATAAAGCCCTTAAATTGAAAATTGAATTGAGAGAGCGAGAGAGAGAGATTCGGACACATTAGTTTTACACATTGACAGTTTTAGGTGTTAATGTTTAAAAACATGTCCAAAGCTAACACTAGAGGGCACTATATTATCATGTTTTATGGTTACAGGCTCTGTGTGTTTCTGAGAGAGAGAGAGAGAGATGGAACGAGAGAGAAAGAGTGAGGGGGGAGGGGAGGGATGATATATTATATTTATTTTCTACCTCTAATCCAACTGTGAAATTCATAAGTGAGTGCCTGTGTTTTTTGATTTTCAGCTAGGCCTAGCAGTACCGTGCACACTGCATCAACTCTCATAGTCTTCTCATCTTCATAGTCTAACCTGATGAAAATGAAATCATGCTGAGTGAACAAAGACATCTACATTGGTTCAGACAACTAGCAGCTAAATAACTGATATGTGCACATAAAAAACGTACAGGATTGGTATAAGCACTGGTTGGAAGAAGTTTTCACCATTGTAAAATCCTTGCGAGAAAGTGTGTAAATGCACACATCTCGAGAAGGGTGAAGAATCTGGACTCAGCCTATCACGTGAGGCAGCCAAGCCTTGAGAGGAACTAGCCTTTCACTCGCTAACCTCGCCATATAAACGTGATAAACCTACTAAGAACAAGTCAAAATAAGCAGAGGCACACAATGTATTTTCCACTTAAAATATTTTATTACACACTAAAGAAAACAAAAGAAGCATTGCAACACAGAATTAACCAAATGCTGGCAAAAGCCAAAGCCAATTACCATGGAATTTAATAATAATAATAATAATGCACCCTGATGAAAACAAGCCAAAACTTTACTTCATATCATTCATAAATAGACTCGAAATCTGTCAACCGAATGATATAGATATTGCGAAAACATGTTATTAAACTAAAAGTAATGTGTTCTCTCATTGCTGTCTTTACAAATAAAATAAGTACATTTGGCAGGTTTGTGCGCAAATTAAATATCTACCTGGCGACCATACCTTAGAAACGTAAATTGTGCTATAGTGAAAAACTAAAATGTTTTAAGAATTAAATGCATTATTTACTTTTTTCACAACAAATTATGAAGATAAAATCAACACAATTCTAAATCACCTAATGAAACTAGTCAAAAACTTTAAAACCCACTGTTATGTTGTTATCTTTAGTAACATTTCACATTTAGCAAGTGGTGTTGGGGAGGGGGAGGGGGAGGCATGGTCTGCTGGACCAGAGAGGTTTAAACTAAGGGAGAGGTTTCACCTTTGACCTCTTCAGTCCAGTCAAATCCTGAGGCCAGCGCAGAGGGTGTCCAAAATGGCTCCCTATTCCTCATCTAGTGCACTACTTTTGACTAGAGTAGTGCTCTTGATAGGCAATAGGGTACCATTTCAGACACAGACACTCATGGGAAAATCAAAAGATATCAGCCAAGACCTCAGAAAAAAAATTGTAGACCTCCACAAGTCTGGTTCATCCTTGGGAGCAATTTCCAAACGCCTGAAGGTACCACGTTCATCTGTACAAACAATAGTACGCAAGTACGCAAGTATTACCACACAGCCGTCATACCGCTCAGGAAGGAGACGCGTTCTGTCTCCTTTAGATGAACGTACTTTGGTGCGAAAAGTGCAAATCAATCCCAGAACAACAGCAAAGGACCTTGTGAAGATGCTGGAGGAAACAGGTACAAAAGTGTCTATATCCACAGTAAAACGAGTCCTATATCGACATAACCTGAATGGCCGCTCAGCAAGGAAAAAGCCACTGCTCCAAAACCGCCAAAAAAAAGCCAGACTACGGTTTGCAACTGCAAATGGGGACAAAGATCGTACTTTTTGGAGAAATATCCTCTGGTCTGATTAAACAAAAATAGAACTGTTTGGCCATAATTACCATTGTTATGTTTGGAGGAAAACGGGGGTGCTTGCAAGCCGAAGAACACCATCCCAATCGTGAAGCACGGGGGTGGCAGCGTCATGCTGTGGGAGTGCTTTGCTGCAGGAGGGACTGGTGCACTTCACAAAATAGATGGCAAATGGGTCTTCCAAATGGACAATGACCCCAAGCATACTTCCAAAGTTGTGGCAAAATGGCTTAAGGACAACAAAGTCAAGGTATTGGAGTGGCCATCACAAAGCCCTGACCTCAATCCTATAGAACATTTGTGGGCAGAACTGAATAAGCGTGTGCGAGCAAGGAGCCCTACAAAACTGACTCAGTTACACCAGCTCTGTCAGGAGGAATGGGCCAAAATTCACCCAACTTATTGTGGGAAGCTTGTGGAAGGCTACCCGAAACGTTTGACCCAAGTTAAACAATTTAAAGGCAATGCTACCAAATACTAATTGAGTGTATGTAAACTTCTGACCCACTGGGAATGTGATAAAATAAATAAAGCTGAAATAAATCTCTCTACTATTATTCTGACATTTCACATTCTTAAAATAAAGTGGTGATCCTAACTGACCTAAAACAGGGAATTTTTACCAGGATTAAATGTCAGGAATTAGTAACAGTAGCTAGTTAACTAGCAAGCTAGTTACATTACTAAGGTTGCTGTGTTCTAAGTTGGGGGTCATTTTACAGCTTGCATTGATGCTATCACGTTTCCTTACTAAATAGCTAGTTCGATAAAAAATCAAATAAGACTTAACCTGATAAAGTTAGCAGTTTGTGTATGTAAACTTCCGACTTCAAATGTAGTTGACCGACATAGAGAGACATTTACATTACAGATTTTTCACCTAGCCAGGATTCAAACCAGCAGCCTTTCAATTACTGGCCTAATGCTCTTAACTGCTAGGCTACCTGCCACCCTAGCAACACGGTGTAAGAAAAGAAAACAGGCAAATACAATGTCTAAATAGTGACGACAGGGCTAGTTCAAACTGCAGGACTTAGTGAATAGATCATAGGAGACAAAAGTGAGAGACAATAATGAATAAATATGCTCAAACAAGCACATGTATCTGTAGTGGGTGTTTTTCAATTCTAAAATGCACTAGACTAAAACAATATGTGGTCCCAATGTCTAAAAAGTGATGGCAGGGCTAGTTCAAACTGCAGTCGAATGGTTCTCACAGGTGAACGAATCAGCCCATGCGTGGTGAATAGCACTTGGTTGATCTCTGGGAGAAGGACATAGGAGAGCTGAATAGATCATGTGAGACAAAAGTGAGAGACAAGAATGAATAAAATAAATAATCACAGCAAAGGAATGTAGTTTGTGAGCTAGAAAATGAACGACCTAAAAGCTCTGCAATCATTCTACTCCAGCTATTGACAGGGATAATGTGTTATTTCTTATTTGTCAGTATGAATAAAATTAGTGGGTCTTGCCTTGATGTCTGTTGTATATTTTTGTAGTCTTAACTTATTACTTGGAATAAACTGAAAGCTAAAACGCTCCTTGTCCCGGAATGACACGCTAGCAAGTTATAAAGCTATCTGCTACTGCTAGCTAGCAACATATCTACTTATTGTAACTACAGTAGCTAGTTACATTACTAAGGTTGCTGTGTTCTAAGTTGGGGGTCATTTTACAGCTTGCATTGATGCTATCACGTTTCCTTACTAAATAGCTAGTTCGATAAAAAATCAAATAAGACTTAACCTGATAAAGTTTGCAGTTTGACGAACAGAGTTCTCTCTCGAGATGTCACCAGTCTACTACCTTAGATACGGATAACGTGATTAGCAGAGATAGTGCCATGGATAGTACACACGTTTTGATTGGTTTACATTTTAGTACTCGGCGGCGTTTGCCTGTCCATGATAGCAATAACTATATATACAGTATGTATACTATATGTAATACAAGTAAATAATATAAAGAAAAGGTGCGTGGGTAAATGTATGTGCTGCATAAAGATCATTGATCTAGGAAAATAAAGTCAAACATATGACAGTTTAGCATGAAGTAGAAGCCCCTCCCACTCATGTCTCACTAGTAGAGAGCTGTCGAAAGTGAAAATAAATTTGTTCCATCAGAAGTCATTACAGAGACTGTTTTTAACTTTCACTCTAACTACGATAAACAACTGGAATTGTTCTCCTTGCAAATACCAAGAGACTAAACAATAACAAGGAGATACCATCCAAACGGTAAATTGTAAGTGCAGCTGTTAAAAGTGAAGGTTGTACATTTGATCAAAGTTTAATGCCTGTAGTCTAGTTTCTGGATAATCTACAATGGCGACGCCTGCTTCTGTCCCTGAGCTGCTGCTGGACACTCTGGATAACTTGGTCTCAAATGAGCTGAAGAGATTTCAGTATCTACTGACTAAGAAGATGTTAGATGGCCGGTTTCCCATTCCTAAGAGCTGTCTGGAGAACGCTGGCAGGGAGGACACTGTGGAGGAGATGTTGAAAGTCTACAGCCATGAAGGAGCGGTGAAGATCTCAATGGATATCCTGAGGGCGATGAACCAGAATGATCTTGTTAAGACGCTGGAGGGAGGCACTCTAGAAGAGGTGCCAGCACTGAAAAAGACTTTGTTTGATCAAAGGGAAGAACTAAAATCCAACTTGGAGAGTCTTCGAAATAATCAAGAAACCTACAAAAGCATGGAGGTCCACATTAAGAAGCAACGTGCGGACACGGAGAGGCAGATGAGGGAGCAGTTTGAAAAGTTCCACCAGTTTCTGAGAGAGGAAGAAGAGGCCAGACTGGCTGCGCTTAGGGAGGAAGAGGAGCAGAAGGGGAAGGCTATCGCCAGCGAGATGGAGAGAATTCTCAAGCAGATCTCTTCTCTTGAACAGGACCTGCAGAAAGACGACCGCACATTCCTCATGAGCTACAAATACACCCAGAACAGCACACTGCCGGGTACACAGCAGATCTCAGGAGTGCTTATCGACATGGCCAAACACCTGGGTAACCTGCAGTTCAGAGTGTGGGAGAAGATGAAGGAGATAGTCCAATACACTCCTGTGATTCTGAACCCCAACACTGCAAACCGCTGGCTCTCTGTGTCTGATGATCTGACCAGTGTGAGATTTAATAACATAGGTCAGCAAATCACTGACAACCCAGAGAGGTTCACACGGTATGCCAAGGTTTTGGGCTCAGAGGGCTTTAGCTCAGGGAAGCACATCTGGGATGTGGAGGTGGGGGACCATCCTGAGTGGAATCTGGGCGTAGCTAAAGAGACCATTGAAAGGAAGGGGGAGATTCTTGCTTCACCAGGTTATGGAATCTGGGCTATACTGAACAGGAATGGTGTGTATCAAAGTGGAAAGGGTGAGTCCCTTGCTTTTGAGAAGCTGAAGAGGATCCGAGTGCAGCTGGACTTCACCAGTGGGGAGGTGTCCTTCTACGACCCCAAAGATATGACACACATCTATACTCATAAAGACAAGTTTACTGAGAGACTGTACCCATACTTTCTTGTTGGACTGGCTGTTGGTGCCAACAACCCTGATATACATATCTGCCAATCAGAGGTGTCTCTGTCAGTAATGGCATCTCAGTGAGGCAAGTGATCACATCTTACGATTGAAACTTATAAAAATGAATTCAAAGGATAGAATCTTATACAGAAAAAAATACCATTTGGAATAATGATTTGAAATAATGCCTTGAACAGAACAGTAATTGAAGCCTGTTTTTATCAAAAAAAGAAAATTTTGACTATCAATTATGCTCAGCTAATCCCCCTCTGTGAGACGTGATGTTAATCGTAGGGGCTCGATTCAATCCATTTTGCTGAAGTTCAGTGGTATATGAAATGTAAAGGTAATTTCCAAGTAGCCCGGCATGTGCAGCTTTTACCATGAATGCAGTCTCCGCGAACGTGGAAACATTGCCTTTAAATTTCAATCACGCTATAGAGCTGAACTTCAGCGATACGGATTGAATCAAGCCCTAGTTCTGATGTGAATAAAGTTGATTTCAAACATTTGACCAGAATTCAGACTGCTTGATTGGTTAGTGGCTTTCAGTACAACATGTACACATGCATTCTTATATATTTTTGCCTCAGTGTAATAGCATGTTATATTTCAAGACTGTGCTGCTAACCTCAAAACATTTGACCTGGGTCATGTTCATTCAATACCAAATGGAAGGAAACGGACTGAAACAGGAAGGGGATACCTGGACTTAAGCAATGCTAATTTTATTTTTCCGTTGCAAAACATTTAAAAACGTTTTCTGTTGCGTGCCCTAATGAATACAGGCCCTGGACATATACCCCAGCACACTTACCACATTCCTTCCAGCAGATGGCACTAAAGTATAACACATGGAAAACCAATTCAAATGGAAGGGTCAAATCAGTTAACCTCAGGAAATAGTAAGCACCAATTTGCTTTTGTATTTTCTTCTATCACATTAAAGAGATTCTCTTGTACTTTTGTATACTTTTTAGCCAGTAGTTCTGAAAGTAGGGCTCACGAGCCAAAAATGGTCTCCGAATATTGCATACTGCGCCACATACACTGTGTATCCCAAACATTAGGAACACCTTCCTAATATAATCATCATCATCATCATCATTATCGATCACATATCTCCCTGTTACAGAACCCTTACTGGAGACTAACCTTGAACAGATTCCTCCTCTGAGTATGTGTTTTATGTAAGGGATAATCAACAAGGGGCTATCCGTTCTACGGAAAATAATGAACCACGTAGAAGGTATGTTCCATGATGCGCCAGCCCCGAGTTGATTATCCTTTTATACCATGGCTATAATTTAACACATTTGCCACTTGAAATGTGTTCATTTGCCGGAAGAACGGTGGGTAGAAATGTGTTCAACATCCACTGAAGTAGCTAGCAAGTTTACTAGATAGCTAAAGTAGTTGCCTTGGTAACCAAACAAACAGACTTGCTAGTTTAGCTAACCAAACCATCAGTCCTAGCTTGCTATTATGAACATCGAATTTAACAATGCCAATAATGTTTTGAATTTGACGTTTGCTTTCAAAAGCAGCTCAAACATAGAACATGTAAGAATGAACTATAGCCATTGAATTCTACCGTGTTGCTATACCGTGTGTTATAGGGAAATAATGCACACTCTAGAATGCCCTTCAAGCCAATCAGAAATTATTATTCAACAACGCCATGGTATAACTAACAGTAAGGCTGCGATTCAATCTAAGTTATAGAGCAGTGTACTGGACAGCTGACGAATGCCTTTTAAAGGTTATTTATGCTTGAGCCAATGTTCTCAGTGTTTACCATGAATATGATCTTAGCTAACACCTTTAAAAGTCGGATGTCCAGTGCACTGCTCTACAACGCGAATTGAATCTCAGCCTAAGTAGAGGTTTGTCCCAGCCAGGCTGTGTAACCTATGATAAGGTGTTGTGTGTGTATTGAGTACGGTAATGAGTCTAAAATATAAATTGTAACAAACTTACTTGTCGGTACTGACTCTGTCTCTCACCCCTCCTATAGCACTTTGGGGTGAACCTTGCGTCCGTGCACAGTTCAGCAGAGCATCATTTTGTGCAAGAGGGGGTGAGGCGACATCTAATTATTTAACCTATGCCTGGATCAAAGGATTTGACCATGTTCAGTGCCCATATATTACTTCACACCTTGCTATACAGTAGGTTTGGGAAATCTTAGAACAGAGCCACACTCTGATGTACAACACATTTGACACGATGGTTGTGATACAACTGATATTTTTTATACAACATAGAGCTTGGGCTCGATTAAATCCGTATCGCTGAAGTTCAGCGCTATAACGTGATTGAATATTAAAGGCAATGTTCCCGCATTCACAGAGACTGCGTTCAAGGTAAATGCTGCATATGTGGGCTCAATCGTAAATTACCTTTACATTTCAAGCACGCTATAGCTCTGAAATTTGGCGATACAGATTTAATCGAGCCCTTTGTCTGTACAGAAATGTTCACCTAACCATTGTGTGGTGTCTCCACAAAGCTTGTGTTGTTGTTTCCCCCAAAAACGTTTCATTGTATGGGGCTTCATTTTGTGGCTTTAAAGGGATCTGCATGTTCTCTGGTTAAATAAATAAAATGTTCCCTACAGAACTGGGAGTGACTTTGGAGTGACAGATCTAGATTAGATTACACTAGCTGGCACACAGGAGAACTCAACAATTACAATGGCAACATGAGAGGTACAGTACTGTCATTTGATTCTAATCACTCACCTTCAAATTCACTTAATTTCAATTGGAGAGGTCATTTTTTATCCTTGATTCCTCTATAGGTGAGAAACGCTGGAATGATGCAAATTATGAAAACAAATATTATTCTGTATGTGTTAAAATAATCTGTTAAATCCTGGGAAATTTTAACTGGAACCAAAACTGAAACTGTATGTAGTCTATATACCAGATACTGTATAGTATAGTGTTACAGGCTTTGGTAACAATAGCCTACAAGTGTTTACAATCAGTGCTCTTCAGAATCTTTGTACAGCATCACTGCTCTTGTCTGAACTATGTTTTGATTCATGACTGAAATACAATGTAAATCTATTTTTCTTTCATCAATAGTATTTCACTAATGCTGCCAAAATGCCATTGATGTAACTGCTAATAAATGCATTATGTATTTTCTGTAAAATGTCCCTAGTGTCATTAGTTATAAGATTAAAGGGATAGCTCAACGATTTTACATATTTAGATATTTGTTTCCTTACCTTGAAAGCAGTCCATGGACAAGGAGTGACTGCAATCCATACTTTGGTTTTGTTAAACTAGTCTCTGCAAACAATCGGCAGCATTAGCATTTCGAGATCAATTCCTCATGCAATTCTTCAATCTTTCCTGTTTAGGATTCGAACACATTAGTTTTACCCATTGACGGTATTAGGTGGTATTGTTTAATAACATGTCCAAAGCAAACACGAGAGGGCACTCGTGAGAGAGAGAGAGAGAGAGAGAGAGAGAGAGAGAGAGAGAGAGAGAGAGAGAGAGAGAGAGAGAGAGAGAGAGAGAGAGAGAGAGAGAGAGAGAGAGAGAGAGAGAGAGAGAGAGAGAGAGAGAGAGAGAGAGAGAGAGAGAGAGAGAGAGAGAGAGACCTAAGCAAGCTGGTCATGGGGTCTGTTCACAAACACAAACAGACCCCACATTTTTGCAGAATTCTGCATGCAGTGTCAATTTGGTGTTTATCCCATTTTGTGAATTCTTGATTAGTGAGTGGACCCCAGACTTCACAACCATAAAGGGCAATGGGTTCTATAACTGATTCAAGTATTTTTAGCCAGATCCTAATTGGTATGTCAAATGTTATGTTCCTTTTGATGGGTAAAAATATCATCTGTGTACAATGTAAAACATCAAATAATGCATGCAGAGCATAATTCGGCCGATACCCACTAATTATCAAAATCCAGAAAAGAGCCGTTAAATGCTACAACCACCTAAAAGGAAGTGATTCCCAAACCTTCCATAACAAAGTCATCACCTACAGATAGATTAACCTGGAGAAGAGTCCCCTAAACAAGCTGGTCCAGGAAAGCAACACAATTAGACCCAACCAATCATGAGAAAAAAAAAAGATAATTACTTGACACATTGGAAAGAATCAACAAAAAAACAGAGCAAACTATAATCCTATTTGGCCCTAAACAGAGAGTACAAAGTGGCAGAATACCTGACCACTGTGACTGACCCAAACTTAAGGAAAGCTTTGTACAAACGCAGTGAGCATAGCCTTGCTATTGAGAAAGGCTGCCGTCGGCAGACCTGGCTCTCAAGAGAAGACAGGCTAAGTGCACACTGCCCACAAAATGAGGTGAAACTGAGCTGCACTTTCTAACCTCCTGCCAAATGTATGACCATATTAGAAACAAATATTTCCCTCAGATTACACAGACCCACAAAGAATTCGAAAACAAACCCAATTTTGATAAACTCCCTTATCTATTGGGTGAAATACCACAGTGTGCCATCATAGCAGCAAGATTTGTGACCTGTTGGCACAAGAAACGGGCAACCAGTGAAAAACAAACACCATTGTAAATACAACCATGTTTATGTTTTTTTATTTTCCCTTTTGTACTTCGACCTCTACGGGATCTGTGTCCCGTATACGGGACGGTTGAGCTAACGTGTGCTAATGTGATTAGCATGACTGTTGTAAGTAACAGCAAACTTTCCTGGACATTTTTTTTATTTATTTTTATTTCACCTTTATTTAACCAGGTAAGCCAGTTGAGAACAGGTTCTCATTTACAACTGCGACCTGGCCAAGACAAAGCAAAGTAGTGCAACAAAAACAACACAGAGTTACATATGGGGTAAAAAAAAAACATAAAGTCAGAGATACAACAGAAAATATATATACAGTGTGTGCAAATGTAGCAAGTTATGGAGGTAAGGCAATAAATAGGCTATAGTGCAGAATAATTACAATAATATTAACACTGGAATGCTAGATGTGCAAGAGATTATGTGCAAATAGAGATACTGGGGTGCAAAAGAGCAAATTAAATAACAATATAGGGATGAGGTAGTTGGGTGGGCTAATTTCAGATGGGCTGTGTACAGGTGCAGTGATCGGTAAGGTGCTCTGACAACTGATGCTTAAAGTTATTGAGGGAGATAAGAGTCTCCAGCTTTAGGGATTTTTGCAATTCGTTCCAGTCATTGGCAGCAGAGAACTGGAAGGAATGGCGGCCAAAGGAGGTGTTGGCTTTGGGAATGACCAGTGAGATATACCTGCTGGAGCGCAGACTACGGGTGGGTGCTGCTATGGTGACCAATGAGCTAAGATAAGGCGGGGATTTGCCTAGCAGTGATTTATAGATGGCCTGGAGCCAGTGGGTTTGACGACGAACATGTAGTGAGGACCAGCCAACAAGAGCGTACAGGTCACAGTGGTGGGTAGTGTATGGGGCTTTGGAGACAAAACGGATGGCACTGTGATAGACTACATCCAATTTGCTGAGTAGAGTGTTGGAGGCTATTTTATAAATGACATCGCCGAAGTCAAGGATCGGTAGGATAGTCAGTTTTACGAGGGCATGTTTGGCAGCATGAGTGAAGGAGGCTTTGTTGCGAAATAGGAAGCCGATTCTAGATTTAACTTTGGATTGGAGATTCTTTATGTGAGTCTGGAAGTTGAGTTTACAGTCTAACCAGACACCTAGATATTTGTAATTGTCCACATACTCTAGGTCAGACCCGTCGAGAGTGGTGATTCTAGTCGGGTGGGCGGGTGCTAGCAGCGTTCGATTGAAAAGCATGCATTTAGTTTTACTAGTGTTTAAGAGCAGTTGAAGGCTACTGAAGGATTGTTGTATGGCATTGAAGCTCGTTTGGAGGTTTGTTAACACAGTGTCCAATGAAGGGCCAGATGTATACAAAATGGTGTCGTCTGCGTAGAGGTGGATCTGAGAGTCACCAGCAGCAAGAGCGACATCATTGATATACACGGAGAAAAGTGTCGGCCCAAGAATTGAACCCTGTGGCACCCCCATAGAGACTGCCATAGGTCCAGACAACAGGCCCTCCGATTTGACACACTGAACTCTATCTGAGAAGTAGTTGGTGAACCAGGCGAGGCAGTCATTTGAGAAACCAAGGCTATTTAGTCTGCCAATAAGAATGCGGTGGTTGACAGAGTCGAAAGCCTTGGCCAGGTCGATGAAGACGGCTGCACAGTACTGTCTATTATCAATCGCGGTTATAATATCGTTTAGGACCTTGAGCGTGGCTGAAGTGCACCCGTGACCAGCTCGGAAACCGGATTGCATAGCGGAGAAGGTACGGTGGTATTCGAAATGGTCGATGATCTGTTTATTAACTTGGCTTTCGAATACTTTCGAAAGGCAGGGCAGGATGGATATAGGTCTGTAGCAGTTTGGATCTAGAGTGTCACCCCCTTTGAAGAGGGGGATGACCGCGGCAGCTTTCCAATCTCTGGGGATCTCAGACGTTATGAAAGAGAGGTTGAACAGACTAGTAATAGGGGGTTGCGACAATTTCGCGGCTAGTTTTAGGAAGAAAGGGTCCAGATTGTCTAGCCCAGCTGATTTGTAGGGGTCCAGATTTTGCAGCGCTTTCAAAACATCAGCTGTCTGAATTTGTGTGAAGGAGAAGCGGGGGGCATGGGCAAGTTGCAGCAGAGGGTGCAGAGTTGGTGGCCGGGTTAGTGGTAGCCAGATGGAAAGCATGGCCAGCTGTAGCAAAATGCTTGTTGAAATTCTCGATTATTGTAGATTTATCGGTGGAGATAGTGTTTCCTAGCCTCAGTGCAGTGGGCAGCTGGGAGGAAGTGCTCTTATTCTCCATGGACTTTACAGTGTCCCAAAACTTTTTGGAGTTAGTGCTACAGGATGCAAATTTCTGTTTGAAAAAGTTAGCCTTTGCTTTCCTGACTGCTTGTGTATATTGGTTCCTAACTTCCCTGAAAAGTTGCATATCGCGGGGGCTTTTTGATGCTAATGCTGTACGCCACAGGATGTTTTTGTGCTGGTCAAGGGCAGTCAAGTCTGAGGAGAACCAGGGGCTATATCGGTTCTTAGTTCTGTATTTTTTGAATGGGGCATGTTTATTTAAGATTGAGAGGAAATTACTTTTAAGGAACAACCAGGCATCCTCTACTGACGGAATGAGATCAATATCCATCCAGGATACCTGGGCCAGGTCAATTAGGAAGGCCTCCTCGCTAAAGTGTTTTAGGGAGCGTTTGACAGTGATGAGGGGTGGTTGTTTGACCGCGGACCCGTTACGGACGCAGGCAATAAGGCAGTGATCGCTGAGATCCTGGTTGAAGACAGCTGAGGTGTATTTAGAGGGTATGTTAGTCAGGATGATATCTATGAGGGTACCCATGTTTAAGGATTTAGGGTTGTACC
This sequence comes from Coregonus clupeaformis, assembly GCF_020615455.1. Lineage (NCBI taxonomy): Eukaryota > Metazoa > Chordata > Actinopteri > Salmoniformes > Salmonidae > Coregonus > Coregonus clupeaformis. The sequence goes on along the minus strand of NC_059215.1, from coordinate 33,012,710 downwards.
TGGTAGGTTCGTTGATAATTTGCGTGAGGTTGAGGGCATCTAGCTTGGATTGTAGGATGGCTGGGGTATTAAGCATATCCCAATTTAGGTCACCAAGCAGTACAAACTCAGAGGATAAATGGGGGGCAATCAATTCACATATGGTGTCCAGGGCACAGCTGGGGGCTGAGGGGGGTCTGTAGCAAGCGGCAACAGTGAGAGACTTATTTCTGGAAAGGTGGATTTTTAGAAGTAGAAGCTCAAACTGTTTGGGCACAGACCTGGATAGTATGATAGAGCTCTTTAAGACATAGACATGTCTTATATGGGCAGAAAGCTTAAATTATTGTTAATCTAACTGCACTGTCCAATTTACAGTAGCTATTACAGTGAAAAAATGCCATGTTTGAGGACAGTGCACAACAACAAAAAGCTTATTACATTTACATTTTAGTCATTTAGCAGACGCTCTTATCCAGAGCGACTTACAGTTAGTGAGTGCATACATTTTCATACTGGCCCCCCGTGGGAAACGAACCCACAACCCTGGTGTTGCAAGCGCCATGCTCTACCAACTGAGCTACAGGGGACTACATTACCAACATTATCCTGTTCTCCTGTCCTGTGATAAAACCAGTTTGACCTGAATAGTGGCTGATACACATTTCTTAGTGCAGTATGTAAAAAGTGCATGACTAACGTGACATCCAGTCAATTCAGTTAGAGAAAAGGAATTCTTCCACCCTTTATCTACAGATCACGGCAACTGGTTTGATACATTCACCTCTGAAGGTAAATAATGTACTTACATTCAGTAATCTTGCTCTGATTTGTCAACCTGAGGGTCCCAGAGATAAAATGTAGCATATTTTTGTTTGATAAAATCCCTTTTTATATTCAAATGTAGGAACTGGGTTCTACAGTTTGAATCCTTGCTGTCTCTGGCTCCACACCCACCCCGCCCGGCCATCTAGATGTGTGAAAGTTAGTGTATAAGCTAATGATCCATCATGTATGACATTCCTGGGAGTGTGAAAACTTACATATTGCATTACCATATCTAAACTGCAATATTATATTGTGGCCTTTCTCTTGTATTTCAAAGATGGAAATACATTCTAAATAGAAAACACATGTTTTTTTGTTTGTATTATCTTTTACCAGATCTAATGTGTTATATTCTCCTACATTAATTTCACATTTCTACAAACTTCAAAGTGTTTCCTTTCAAATGATATCAAGAATATGCATATCCTTGCTTCAGGTCCTGAACTACAGGCAGTTAGATTTGGGTATGTCATTTTAGACAAAATTTGATTTAAAAAAGAGTCAGATTCTTAAGAGGTTAACTATCTGCACATAATATGACATTTGAAATGTCTTTATTCTTTTGAAACTTTTGTGAGTGTAATGTTTACTGGTATTTTTTTAATTGTTTATTTCACTTTTGTTTATTATCCATTTCACTTGCTTTGGCAATGTAAACATATGTTTCCCATGCCAATAAAGCCCTTAAATTGAACATTGAATTGAGAGAGCGAGAGAGAGATTCGGACACATTTGTTTTACACATTGACAGTATTAGGTGTTATTGTTTAAAAACATGTCCAAAGCTAACACTAGAGGGCACTATATTATCATGTTTTATGGTTACAGGCTCTGTGTGTTTCTGAGAGAGAGAGAGAGAGATGGAACGAGAGAGAAAGAGTGAGGGGGGAGGGGAGGGATGATATATTATATTTATTTTCTACCTCTAATCCAACTGTGAAATTCATAAGTGAGTGCCTGTGTTTTTTGATTTTCAGCTAGGCCTAGCAGTACCGTGCACACTGCATCAACTCTCATAGTCTTCTCATCTTCATAGTCTAACCTGATGAAAATGAAATCATGCTGAGTGAACAAAGACATCTACATTGGTTCAGACAACTAGCAGCTAAATAACTGATATGTGCACATAAAAAACGTACAGGATTGGTATAAGCATTGGTTGGAAGAAGTTTTCACCATTGTAAAATCTTTGCGAGAAAGTGTGTAAATGCACACATCTCGAGAAGGGTGAAGAATCTGGACTCAGCCTATCACGTGAGGCAGCCAAGCCTTGAGAGGAACTAGCCTTTCACTCGCTAACCTCGCCATATAAACGTGATAAACCTACTAAGAACAAGTCAAAATAAGCAGAGGCACACAATGTATTTTCCACTTAAAACATTTTATTACACACAAAAGAAAACAAAAGAAGCATTGCAACACAGAATTAACCAAATGCTGGCAAAAGCCAATGCACCAGCAACAAGTGATGTACAAATAATAATTATTTAAATTACCATGGAATTTAATAATAATAATAATGCACCCTGATGAAAACAAGCCAAAACTTTACTTCATATCATTCATAAATAGATTAGAAATCTGTCAACCGAATGAAATAGATATTGTGAAAACATGTTATTCAACTAAAAGAAATGTGTTCTCTCATCGCTGTCTTTACAAATAAAAGAAGTGCATTTGGCAGGTTTGTGCGCAAATGAAATATCTACCTGGCGACCATACCTTAGAAACGTAAATTGTGCTACAGTGAAAAATTAAAATGTTTTAAGAATTAAATGCATTATTTACTTTTTTCACAACAAATTATAAAGATAAAATCAACACAATTCTAAAACACCTAATGAAACTAGTCAAAAACTTTAAAACCCACTGTTATGTTTTTATCTTTAGTAACATTTCACATTTAGCAAGTGGTGTTGGGGAGGGGGAGGGGGAGGCATGGTCTGCTGGACCAGAGAGGTTTAAACTAAGGGAGAGGTTTCACCTTTGACCTCTTCAGTCCAGTCAAATCCTGAGGCCAGCGCAGAGGGTGTCCAAAATGGCTCCCTATTCCTCTTCTAGTGCACTACTTTTGACTAGAGTAGTGCCCTTGATAGGGAATAGGGTACCATTTCAGACGCAGACACTCTCTCAGAGAGCCCCCAATAACAACTGGGGAACTGAATCATTTACAGTCTTTGTATTTCTCTCTTCATTAGAGAGGAGTTAGCCTGGTCCCAGATCTCTTTGTGCTGTTTTGCCAACTTCTATGGTCATTGTCACCATAGGAGTTGCAAAGACAGCACAAACAGATCTGGGATCAGATTTAGTGTTTGTATTCCCTCACTGAATCCAGCCCGCACAAAAATCACATAACCAAATAAAATAATGTAAAAAGCAAGGGGACTGCGGTTAGATACACACATCTGGGCATAGGGGGCCAGGTTCCATCTTGGTAGATATTTACAATCACTCTGAGAAAAGAAAAATGGGACACTTGTGTTTCTCCCCTCCAGACCTACAACGACCCCTTTGTCAAAATAAAGACAGACATTTTTTGGGGGGTTCGTGTATAGTATGTTGACGTGAACTTGAAGCTCACCCCCCACAAAATGGAACGTTCATGGAAAAAATAAGCAAGGTTCCTGTCCAGTCTAAGTGCTTGGCAAATAGGTGAAGTAGTAGCAGTCTTGGGGATTTTAAAAATCCTTCAGAAAAAAACTAGATGGAGGAAAAAGATACATTGACGTTGTTGTTGTTGATGAATGTTGGAAAACTCCCTGGAGTCTTGACTTTCGGAGGTCCACCAGCTTCAAGTGAGGTAGAGAGGCTTGTCCCGAACTCCCATACCACTGCTGATGAAGAGAACAATGAGAAGATGCTGTCAATACAGGCAAATGTTGGTCCACAAACCAATGCATTGAATGATACAGTCTTAAAACTTTAAAACTGACACTCTCAAAACAATTTTTTTATTCTATTCAGTATTATTTATTTGGTGGAAAAGTAGTTGTATGTCACTAGCATAGCAGTGGAAGTGAATGAACAGTGATGTTGCATGATCTTGTGCTGGAAGAATGCATGCATACTCAAATGCCTATATTCCATATAACAACGTGTACTAAGTCAAACAAAGGGAAACTTAATTGGATGTCACACTTTCTCACAGTGTAGGGAAAAGTGTTATGTCACTACTCCCGCTTTAAATAAACAGTACGACTCAGCCTCAAGCCTCACTCATCTGGCAAAGCACTGTTGATAAAACTGTTACTCGTCCAAGTAGACTAGGTTATCACGACATGCTCACCTGCAGTGGTTGGGCCCACAGTCCCGGTTGCAGTACTCGCCATCCCAGTCGGGGTTCTGTCCATGCCCTGGGTTGGGCGCCCCCGGGGACTGGGACCCACCCACACTGTTCTGGTAGTCCTGAATGTGAGCGAACCCCTGGAGCAGAAGAGGAAACAGAAGAGTGCTCTCTTAAAAACCACTACCATTTCAAATGTTCCAATGTGGTAGGAGTGTCCAATAGCAAGAGGTTCACGTCCACTGCAGCCAATTGGGTAATGCTCAATTTACTTTAAGTTGGGGAGTAAGTGGACACTGGCTTCATTTCAAATTGACCCCTAACCCTGATGCAGATCTAGGATCAGAATGGATTTCATGTTCTTTAAGGTTTTTCCTTAGTAAAAAAAAGCTGTTTCAACCTTTGATGAATAATAGTCCAATCACCCAGTGTCATGAGATCCTTAAAACAAACATATCAGAGCTCTAACACCTATTTCAAATGTTTCCCCACAACACTGCAGGGCTGAACACTAAAGAACAGAGATAGGACTAACCTGTTGGCTGAGAGGAGGTGAGTGCAGAGACCCCTGGAGCCCCATTGAGTGCGACTGGACCTGCTGCATGCGCAGAGAGCTCTGGTGGAGGGCAAGCTGGGAGGGATGGAGGGGCGGGCTGATCTGGAAGGGGGAGGGGGGAGAGGCACTCATGCTGGGTGGCAGCATCTGGGATTGGCTGAGGGTCCGGGTCAGGGCATGGCGGGACGGCCCGGCGAAGCTCTGCAGGTCCGACAGGGGGAAGGAGCCAGGGCCCAGACCGTAGGGGGAGGAGGGCTGCGGAGGCATGCTGTACATGGGCTGCTTGGGGGGCAGCATGTGGGAGGGCTGGCTGCTTTGGGCACTTTTTGGTTCGACAGGGTCGTTGTAGGTCTGGAGGGGAGAAAAAAAACAAAGAGGAAGTAGGAAGAGTTAGAGAAAGCACAAAGGGTCAGGATATTTTGTATGCTTCCAAAAGAAGTCAGTGTGTAAAAATGTAATGATTTCATATACTGTTGGAGTGTGGACTCTCCCCATAAAACTCATCTCTCATCTATGGAATACATTTGTCATACTCATTCATCCATTCATTCATTCAACTCTTCCCATGATATTTGACTACAATGGCCACAGCAGAAAGAGATGAGTTTACAGGCCCTAGGCCCAGTCAGTGCTATTCAGAATTGTATTCATTAGGGCACAACATAGTAAAACATTTTTAAATGTTGCGTGATGTAAAATGTAAACAAATGTTTCTTATTGGACAAGTTCAGATACTACCTCCCCTATTTTGGTCTGTTTGCTTCTATGTCGTCCCTAATGAATGCAACCCAGAAGTGCCAGGTCATGTATCATGCGACTTATGTATATCATGGGTGAATCATTCAGAGCAGGTGCAGCCCTCGCCTTGCCCCCCAACCCACACCCAACCCAGGCCCTATGATGAGCTGTCAGATTGCTCATCTGCACCTATCAGTGTTGATTACAGGGGTAATGGAGCCCATTTGTATGAATTGTGCCGCCGTATAATGATCAGTGGACACCTTGACAGATGGATGGGAATGGAGAGGAGAGGGCGTACACACACACACACACACACACACACACAGAGGGAAATGAGACTGTTTGCCAGGAGAACAAATGGAATGACAAAAGGAATCTCCCAGACGGTACATTGTGGCCTGTTAACGCGACCTGGCACTAAACAATGCAATTCCACCATTCCTTTCTTCCTTCCTTCCTATCCATGTTGCTGCATAGGAGATAGGGCGCCATTACTCATAGGCAAAAAGGAGAAAGCCATAAATCTAAATTAGCAGTGAGGTGTCACGCGGAGAAAATGCAACAAAAACCCAATTATGTGTAGCATTGAATTGGATGCACACTCTCGTATAAGCAGTGAAACAGAAGACATGATGGATGCATCAATAACAAGAATAAACCATTAGTTCCATTCATGTGTCTTGTATGAACAGGCATAACCCAGCTGTGGAGAAACATATGACTATGTCTGGAAAGACCAGATAGAATTAACATTTCATGTAAAGACAAACAAAGACATTGGCTCAATGAAATACTGTGTACATATAGGGCATACATACATACTGTATACACAGGGCATACATACATACATACATACATACATACATACATACATACATACATACATACATACATACATACATACTGTATACACAGGGCATACATACATACAGTATACACAGGGCATACATACATACTGTATACACAGTGCATACATACAGTATGCTTTGCAAGCACTAAAATCAAAAGGACACCCTTGCTAACAAAGCTTTATAGCTTCATAGCTTTTTGTGCATAAGGGTGATAATAGTATGACCTTCCTCTATCAGAACAACTGTCCCAACCCCCAACCGATGGAAATAAGGTATTGTCCCTATGGTATACAGTATTGTTGCAACACCCCACCTCCACTCTTCTTTAGCCCCTCCCCCGCCATTAGCCGGGATTTTCCATCCAATCCATCATCACTCTAAGCAAGCCTGGTGTGTCATAAGCGTTACCTTGGAAACCAGACTGGCTCTGTACGTGGCGAGGGCTTTCAGGTACTCTTTCTTGGCCGCCTCGGTTCTCCTCTTGTACGCCTGGAAATCAAAGAAGAAGAGGTCTACACAGACATACAAACACACTCACAAATGTTTCCCTTTCCATACTACATCATTTCAAGGGGTCTTCCTCCATTGTAGAAAGACACTCTTATCGAGAGCGACTTACAGGAGCAATTAGGGTTAAGTGCCTTGCTCAAGGGCACATACAGATTTTTCACCTAGTCGGCTCAGGGATTTGAACCAACGACCTTTCAGTTACTGGCCTAACGCTAGGCTACCTTCCGCCCACACATCATTTATATACAAGAGAAATTAACTCGAACTCTCCATCATTTTAGCACTACAACAGCCATTGCATCATACACTCAAAATGTTTGTGCAATTCAAAACATTTATAAAATGTGGCCAATGCCTTCGTGCTCCAATCAAGTGCATCAGTTATGTTGAAAATCATATTGTGTGTTTGTGTGTGTTTGTGTGTGCGCATCCGTGCCTGTGTATGCATGTGTGTGTGAGTGTGTGTGTGCGCGCATGTTGGTATGTGTGTATGTTGAGGGGGGTTGTAAATAACAAGCCCAGTAAGCCCCAGGAGAGAAGAGTTGTGGGGTAGGTGGCACTTAAGCCCTGATGCACCATTGGTTGCTTACAGTGAATACATCATAATGGATTTAAATTCCAGATGGAACAGCATGGCAGCATTTTGATTGACAGCTGACTCTACACAGCATATACATACATACAGCATCTGTGGCTCCACAAAATGAGCTGATTAAGAATTTGAGCTTAAACGATATAGTTACAGTATCGGTGCGAGATAGTGTTTTCTAGTCATAGGACATAGAAGAGAGGGAGCTAAATTATAACATGAAGATATTTCATAAGTGTCTGATTGCAATTAGTGTTTTAGGGTTATTTTTTTGTGTGGCCTTAACGTTCAAAGTTGTAAGTAGCAATACACACGCAATGCTTTGGTTGAAAATGTTTTGTTGTAGTGCGCACACAAAACAACCATTACAATACAACTTTATTGTCCATGTTACAGCGAACAACGGAAATGTGTCTTCTGCTCCGTTGAGACGAGCGCAGGGTCAAACTGTAGTGCCCCTGTATGGAGAGCATATTGTGGGGTTAAAGGCCTTGCTCAAGGGCCCAACGGTAGGGGAATGTCTTTAGGATGTGAACCCAGCAGCCCTCCAGTTGCCAGATCAATTCCTCCCTTTATTCCAGCCCCCCGGCCGGGATTCAAACCAGCCACCTTTCAGCTACAGGTCCAACTCCTTAACCACTGGGCTACATACCGCTAGTAACCCTTTACTTCAAGGGAATATACATAAGTAATTCATAACACCATTCATGACATGGATGTTGCAATGTCATTCATAACTACATTCATAACAACTTTCATTCATAACAACTGATGCTTTGAAGACCTTGCCAGGATACTTACGGATGAACCTACGAGGGGCAACGGAGAGCACCAATGGTCATTTATTTATGTTCAGTTCTACGTAGAATATTTGGCTATGGGTTAATTTGTCACACCTCCCTGATAGCTAGTATTCCTAAAATTAATTTTTACACAATAACTATATTATTAAAGACTAACGAGACCAAATGCATGGTGAAAGGTAACATCTTCATGAAAATCCCTTAAATAAATCTTCTTCATTTAGCAATTTGCTATTGAGACTGTTGGGTGGAGAAGAAGATGAACAATACAGCTTATTCTCCTTAATAGACTGATACAGATACAGTGCCTTCAGAAAGTATTCACACCCCTTGACTTTTTCCACATGTTCATGTGTTACCGCCTGAATTTTAAATGGATTAAATTTAGATTTAAATGGAATTATGTTTTTAGAAAAAGAAATATATATATAAAACTGAAAAGCTGAAATGCCGAGTCAATAAGTATTCAACCCCTTTGTTATGGCAAGCCTAAATAAGTTCAGGAGTAGAAATGAGCTCAACAAGTTACATAATAAGTTGCATGTATTCCCTCTGTGTGCAATAATAGTGTTTAAACCCGTTTAAGAAGGTCATACCAAGGATAATTTTGCTATTTGATTTGGAATTTTGAGACCCTCCTCAAAAATAGATACATTTTTATTTGGCCTTACTGCTATTAACCCATACAAACACACTGAATAACAGAAAGGAGGACCAAGACACTCTTCATATAATTAATTAAAATGCCTTTATTTGTATGGCATGTTCAATGGAAACAAAGTTTAAAAACAGACGCGTTTTGGCTGCATGGCCTTCGTCAGGGAGTACAAAGATATGATAATACAATGTCCTCTTTTGAACAGCTTTTTCCAATCAACCCTGATTTGAAGAAGGAGTGGTTACAGAATTCATTGGACCACTTTTACCAAAGAGCACCTTCTGTCTACCAAAATCTACTATTATGTCCCTTAGCAGCACTTCCCTTCCTTATTTTCTTCTGCACTACATGGAACAACAGATAGTCCCAAAACAACTCAAAAGGAAGTTTGTTCTGAAGTGTCTGTCCTATATCTGAGAGATATAAGAGAGATCAGGAAACATTTGTTATTTTTGGCACTTAAACAGTCTCCATATACAGTGCATTCGGAAAGTATTCAGATCCCGTGACGTTTTCCACATTTTGTTACGTAACAGCCTTATTCTAAAATTGATTTAATCGTTTTTTCCCCTCAATCTACACACAATACCCCATAATGACGAAGCAAAAACAGGTATTTAGTAAAAACATTTTTGCAAATGTATTAAAAATTAAAAACGGAAATCACATTTACATACAGTACCAGTCAAAAGTTTGGACACACCTACTCATAGGGGTTTTTCTTTATTTTTACTATTTTTTACATTGTAGAATAATAGTGAATATATCAAAACTTTGAAATAACACATATGGAATATGTAGTAACCAAAAAAGTGTTAAAAAAATCAAAGTATATTTTATATTTGAAATTCTTCAAAGTAGCCACCCTTTGCCTTGATGACAGCTTTGCACACGCTTGGCATTCTCTCAACCAGCTTCATGAGGTAGTCACCTGGAATGCATTTCAATTAACAGGTGTGCCTTGTTAAAAGTTAATTTGTGGAATTTATTTCCTTCTTAATGCATTTTAGCCAATCAGTTGTGTTGTGACAAGGTAGGGGTGGTATACAGAAGATAGCCCTATTTGGTAAAAGACCAAGTCCATATTATGGCAAGAACAGCTCAAATAAGCAAAGAGAAACGACAGTCCATCGTTACTTTAAGAAATGAAGGTCAGTCAATACGGAACATTTCAAGAACTTTGAAAGTTTCTTCAAGTGCAGTCGCAAAAAACACCAAGCGCTATGATGAAACTGGCTCTCATGGGGACCGCCACAGGAAAGGAAGACCCAGAGTTACCTCTGCTGCAGAGGATAAGTTCATTAGAAAATAAATGCTTCACAGAGTTCAATTAACAGACATATCTCAACATCAACTGGTCAGAGGAGACTGCGTGAATCAGGCCTTCACGGTCAAATTGCTAAAATGAAAACACTACTAAAGGCCACTAATAAGAAGAAGAGACTTGAGCAATGGGCAATGGACATTAGACCGGTGGAAATCTGTCCTTTGGTCTGATGAGTCCAAATTTGAGATTTTTGGTTCCAACCGCTGTGTCTTTGTGAGAAGCAGAGTAGGTGAACAGATGATGTCCGCATGTGTGGTTCCCACCGTGAAGCATGGAGGAGGAGGTGTGATGGTGTGGGGGTGCTTTGCTGGTGACACTGTCTGTGATTTATTTAGAATTCAAGGCACACTTAAACAGCATGGCTACCACAGCATTCTGCAGTGATACGCCTTCCCATTTGGTTTGGGCTTAGTGGGACTATAATTTGTTTTTCAACAGGAAAATGACCCACACACCTCCAGGCTGTGTAAGGGCTATTTGACCAAGAAGGAGAGTGATGGAGTGCTGCATCAAATGACCTGGCCTCCATAAGCACCCGACCTCAACCCAATTGAGATGGTTTGGGATGAGATGGACCACAGAGTGTGGGAACTCCTTCAAGACTGTTGGAAAAGCATTCCTCATGAAGCTGGTTGAGAGAATGCCAAGAGTGTGCAAAGCTGTCAAGGAAAATAACCTCAAATATAAAATATATTTTCATTTGTTTAACACTTTTTTGGTTACTACATGATTCCATATGTGTTATTTCATAGTTTTGATGTCTTCATTATTATTCTACAATGTAGAAAATAGTAAAAATAAAGAAAAACCCTGGAATGAGTAGGTTTGTCCAAACTTTTGACTGATACTGTAAGTATTCAGACCGTTTACTCAGTACTTTGTTGAAGCCCCTTTGGCAGCGATTACAGCCTCGAGTCTTCTTGGATATGAAGCTACAAGCACACCTGTATTGGGGGATTTTCTCCCATTCTTCTCTGCACATCCTCTCAAGCTCTGTCAGGTTGGATGGGGAACGTTGCTGACAGCAATTTTCAGGTCTCTCCAGAGATGTTTGATCGGGTTCAAGTCCGGGCTCTGGCTGGGCCACTCAAGGACATTCAGAGACTTGTCCCGAAGCCACTCCTGCGTTGTCTTGGCTGTGTGCTTAGTGTCGCTGTCCTGTTGGAAGGTGAACCTTCGTCCCAGTCCGAGGTCCTGAGGGCTCTGGAGCAGGTTTTCATCAAGGATCTCTCTGTACTTTGCTCTGTTCAGCTTTCCCTCGATCCTGACTAGTCTCCCAGTCCCTGCCGCTGAAAAACATCCCCACAGCATGATGCTGCCATCACCATGCATCACCGTAGGGTTGGTGCCAGGTTTCCTCCAGACACTTGGCATTCAGGCCAAATAGTTTAATCTTGGTTTCATCAGACCAGATAATCTTGTTTCTCATGGCAAACTCCAAGCGGGCTGTCATGTGCCCTTTACTGAGGAGTTGCTTCCGTCTGGCCACTCTACCATAAAGGCCTGATTGGTGGAATGCTGCAGAGATGGTTGTCCTTCTGGTAGGTTCTCCCATCTCCACAGAGGAACTCTGGAGATCTGTCAGAGTGATCATCGGGTTCTTGGTTGCCTCCCTGACCAAGGCCCTTCTCCCCCGATTGCTCAGTTTGGCTGGGCGGCCAGTTCTAGGAAGAGGCTTGGTGGTTCCAAACTTCTTCCATTTAAGAATGATGGTGGGCACTGTGTTCTTGGGGACCTTCAATGCTGCAGACATTTTTTGGTACCCTCCCCAGATCTGTTCCTCGACACAATCCTGTCTCGGAGCTCTACGGACAATTCCTTCGACATCCTGGCTTGGTTTTTGCTCTGACATGCACTGTCAACTGTGGGACCTTATATAGACAGGTGTGTGCCTTTCCAAATCATGTCCAATCAATTGAATTTACCACAGGTGGAAGAAGAAAGATCTCAAGGATGATCAATGGAAACAGGATGCACCTGAGCTCAATTTCGAGTCTCATAGCAAAGGGTCTAAATACTTATGTAAATAAGGTATTTCTGTTTTTTATTTTGTATAAATGTGCAAAACTTTATAAAAACATGTTTTCACTTTGTCATTATGGGGTATTGTGTGTAGATTGATATTTTCCTATCAATTTTAGAATAAGGCTGTAACGTAACAAAATGTGGACAAAGTCAAGGGGTCTGAATACTTTCCGAATGTACTGTATACTGTACTTCCATTCATTATTTCAACAGGTAACTTCAGACAAGTATTATGAGGCCTGTGGGCGTCCTAGAGCAAAACGACATCTCCGTGTTTGTGAGAGTCTCAACTTTTCACAGAGGGGTCATATTAGTGTGTAAGCCAAACTGTTCGGATGCTACAGACAGGAGTTGGCAGATCGGCTGTATCAACTTCAGACGAGTCCCAAGATGCTTGTGGGGGTCGTAGCAAAATGGAGAACACCATTGTGTTCGTGAGAGTCTCATCTTTCCATAGGGTCATAATAGTTTGTAGGCCAATTTTGTGAGAAGACCGATTTTCGGGATGTCTCATGGTCTTACAAACACTGCTCTAGCTCTATCACCTTTCACCGCAGAGGCGGAAGTGCGACATCGGTGGATGCGGGGGATTGAGACCCATCCAATGCAAAAAAACAGATCTCCATCTTAATCTGCCAGATATTTATGATATTTTTTTTATTATGCTAATTGATTTCCACGGGGGCGCAGACATCGACTCTAGGGGGTTAACGTGACTTTTGAATGACTACCTAATCTCTGTACTCCACACATATAATTATCTGTAAGGAATTTCAAACACAGATTTAACCACAAATTTCATGGAGATTTTCCAATGCCTCGCAAAGAAGGGCACCTATTGGTAGATACATATATATATTTTAAAGCTGACATTGAATATCCCTTTAAGCATGCTGAAGATATTAATTACACTTTGGATGGTGTATCAATACACCCAGTCACTGAGGATGGATCAATAACATTGTAATTACTCCACATTACTAACCTATATGACAGAGTGAAAAGAAGAAAGCCTGTACAGAATAAAAATATTCCAATACATGCATCCTGTTTGCAATAAGGCACTAAAGTAAAACTGCAAAAAAAATGGTAATGGAAATTAACTTTATGTCCTGAATACAAAGCGTCATGCTTGGGGCAAATCCAACACAACACATCACTGAGTACCACTCTTCATATTTTCAAGCATGGCGTGGTTGCATCATGTTATGGGTATGCTTGTCATCGGCAAGGACCAGGGTATTTTTTAGGATAAAAAGAAACGGAATAGAGCTAAGCACAGTCAAAATCCTAGAGGAAAACCTGGATCAGTCTGCTTTCCAACAAACTCTGGGAGAAAAATTCATCTTTCAACAGGACAATAACCTAAAACACAAGGCAAAATATACACTGGAGTTGCTTACCAAGATGACATTGAATGTTCATGAGTGACCTAGTTACAGTGTTGACTTAAATCGACTTTAAAGCTATGGCAAGACTTGAAAATGGCCCCCATCCCTCTTATCTTTGTATCTTACGTAATAAAATGTAGCTTCAACTGCTTCCAATTGAAAATCCAGATGACAACAACTGCTGTGGGTGTCGCTTCAGGTGACTTAGTTAGCACACTGCTCTAAAATACAATACAGGGGAAACATAATATTCCACTCTAGATTAGAACTCACATGATTGGCTCTGCTCTGTATCAGCTGCTGTCAGGACAGTTAGAAGGAGGTACACCATTGCAGTGGGTGTTTTGTCTGTCAAAAACAGGTTTGTCTGTAAAATGTCTAACTTCATTCGACTACATCAATACATTTTCTACTGTTGCTGCAACACATGGAGGCTCTTCTCGTGTTTCCTCTTTGGCTCAAATATTTTTTAAATAAATACAATCATTTTAATGAGAGTCAAGGGACCAGGGATAAACAGATTGAATATCTTTAGAAAAGAGCAGAACTAGCTCATTAAGGTGAGTTCTATCTCTGTGCACTGTGCTCTGGTAATTACTGCACAGACAATGGCTTTGATTGTCTGCTAGTGCACTTGCTCTATCTGCTGGAAACTCAGCAATGTGTGTGTGTGTACCTGTTTCTGCTCCTCCCCCAGGCTGTCCCACATGGAGGCCACGATCTTGGACACATCCCCAAAGGTGGCGTTGGGGTTGGCGCCCTTGATGGCCGCCTGGGTGTCCCTGAAGAAGAGGGCATAGGCTGAGACAGGCTTCGACGGCTCGTTGGGATCCTTTTTCTTCTTCTTCTTCTGCGGTTTGGGCTTGGGCTTCGTCATCTCCGAGGAGGGCCGCTTCTCGCCTATCTGGAAGGGAGAGAGGAAAGGAGCGAGGGAGGGAATGAGGCAGAGAGAGAGAGAGAGGAAAAGGGAGAGGGGAGGAAAGAGGAAGATGGAGGATTGTAAGCAACGACTGACATAAAAGTCCCAACAAATGCTGATCTCAATGAAAACGGTTGGTGGTGGTTCTGCCTATTCTACTTCCATGGTTAGTCATTCTAAAATGATTTAACATAACTGTGGAAGCTGAGATGTAGATGGTACCTCAATGTTTTTGTTTTCTAGGTAAATGGTAGGGAAGGGGGCCTGTCATTGTAAAAGCCCTGCACTGTACCGAAAGAAACGGAACTAGAACCAACAAGAGTACACAAAGAACAGATTAGAGAAGGAGGGTTCTGAGAAACCAACAGCCCCTTCTTCTGAGAAGAGAAAGAAAACAAGTCAGTTACTGAGGACGAGGGTGAAGGGCGGCTGACAGACAGAGAGCAGCCTCTGGTATGGTGTACATTTTAGGACACCCTCACCCGAGTCTATCTACCTCCCCAGAGTACGGTGTACATTTTAGGACACGCTCTGAGGTAGAGAGACTGGGCAGAGTGCCATGGTCTGAAGGAGAGAGGAGGACACTAGGTAGAACCTTATCACAACTAAATGTTGTTTTATACTACTCATTCACACTTTATGCTTGACTATGTTTTCGTTTCTGGGCGAGGAGAGAGGATAAGCGAGCCAATTGAAAGCTTGGGATGGTTAGGTGGCCATGATATGAGTGCCAGATAGGGAATTTAGCCAATATAAAGCATTCCCGGGATGAGAATATCTAAAGGATTTGAGCAGACAAATTCCAAATTGCAGCTCTAAACAGTAATTTGTAGGATAAATAAAACCACATTACTCCTCCTTGCAAGACCTAACCACTTGGTTCAATAAGAATGATCATAAACAGCCATCATAATATATTTTCCACAGTAAAGTACAGCTTTTGCCTATATTCGACATTGACGTCTATCAAATGCTTATGAATACATTAGTCATTTGGCACATAAAGCTTTGAAGAAGTCAAATCCAGGTCAACCTAGCCTCTGTGTGATTCTTTATGAAAATTGCATTCCTCCTGATGTGAGTAGAGCCCATCAACCATTTGAGGAGAGGGAGAAAAACATAAACTGGAGAGAGGATGTAGCTAATGGAGGATGGAAAGGAGAAGGGACTGCGGCTTGATGTGCCATTAAGATCACCACAACCTGAGTCCTAGCGACCATAAAGAAAAATAATCACATTTGATAGCCTACATAATTACCGAATATATAATGATCATCTATGATTGTGTGGAATGAAAGATGCATGCATTCAAAATGTATGGCTGAACCCCGTGACTCAAGTGACCATTTGAATGGCTTTTTTTCAGGTAGCGTAGTCACTGTCACGTAAGACTATACAAACTATTTATCTCCAAATGTCATGTTTATGTTACCATTGTGTTAGATTTGACAAAATACAACTACTTTGAAAATGTTCTGTTAAAAAAAAAACATTGATCCATACTGCTCTAGTATTAACAGGCAATCAGGGACACAAACCATGTGAAATAATTCTGAATGATCACTTGACTAGCAACTATCAAACGGCAACTCTAGGATGTTGAAAGCATTCCCATTTCATACAATCATCATGCATATTTATCACGGGATTAAGAGCTGTGGTTGTCTTCCTTTTAACTGTGCTTTCTAAACAGAAATGATTGCCTTTGAAATGGCATTGTTTAAGAAACCATTTGAAACAATATCTTCCACACAGCATGAAATTAGCTAATCAGAATCGGAGACTCACAAATGTTTGGGTATAAAAAAAAAGGGTCACTTGAATATAGCTTTGGATGTGATGTGGATGTGGAAATGAATGAAGATACCCCAATCTAAGTGAAAATGCACTCATGCCTGTTCTCTCTCTCTCTCTCTCTCTCTCTCTCTCTCTCTTTCTGGTTTGGATAGTATAAAGGATAGGATAAAGTAATCCTTCTACCCCCCCTAAAAAATTAATAAAATAAAAATAAAATAAAAATAAATAAAATATATTGTAAAGTGGTTATCCCACTGGCTATAGGGTGAATGCACCTATTTGTAAGTCGCTCTGGATAAGAGCGTCTGCTAAATGACGTAAATGTAAATGTAATAGTATACATTTCTTCTCCATGAGTGTGTGGTTTCCTAAAAAAATTATCATCTTCCACTTTTATGCAATTAGGCAAAAAAAGCTTTGAAACGACATCTGTTCCCCTCTGCCTTTGATGTGAAAGTTGAATAAATTGGAGTAGAGCTAATGAAATAAACTGAAAAGCAAATTAATTTCCAGGAAAAATCATTTTTATTTATAAATGGCAAAGCACAGCACAACACTCAAACCGTCAGAGAAAAAAAGGGAAATTCTCTCATTACACCATTTTCTCTCTGTATACAGTATGATAGTTGGCTACACTAGATAGAGAAGAAAATAACTTCAATGGAACATAAACTCAGATGGAATAGAATACTGATGAAATGTAATGGATGAATATAATTTGTAAAGTTGAGTAGCCTATACGTTCAAGTGTCAATGCCGTTGTACAGTAAAATCAGCTTACTGATGGCATAAAGCAAGATGGTCTTTCAAATGAACTGAACCTGCAGTTATAGTACGTCCAGTCTTGTTTACAGATCAAAATAGAAATGACTCTCCAGCCACTACACCACACAGTCAGCGATTGCTGATTGCACTATATTATAAACATATAACAAGATGGTACATAGATGGTAAATATATGTTCAGTTTGCAAGTCAAGGACTGGATTTGAAAGTGTCAGCTCTAGGCCCATACAATCAGCATTGCTGTTGTCAGAAATCTGAAGAGGAAGAGAGGGGAAGAGGACGATGGGGAAGAGGGGGGGAGGGGTTGCTGTAATTCTGAATGGACAGCACTGTGCAGAGAAGAGGAGATTAGATTTGACAGCCTGATACCTGCGTCACTATCAAAACAGGAGAGAGGGGGAGGGAGAGAGAGAGAGAAAGAGAGGGATGGGGAGGGAGGGAGAGAGGGAATGGTTGTTTAATCAGAGGACCCAGCACATATGTATATTTACACATGAAATGAAAAGCAAAATGGAACCCAGAAAGGGTAAGGTTATCTCTAAAACATCTCAGAAGTTCTGCATATCAATTTCAAATGGGTGGGAATGTGTACAGTGCCTTCAGAAACTACATATTCATACCCCTTGACTTATTCCACATTTTGTTGTGTTAAAGTCTGACTTCAAAATTGATCAAATAAATCACACAATACCCCATAATGACAAAGTGAAAACATGTTTTTAGACATTTTTGCAAATGTATTGTAAATGAAATACATTTTTTTTGCAGTATTACTTTAGTGCCTTGATGCAAACAGGATGCATGTTTTGCAATATTTTTATTCTGTACAAGCTTCCTTAATTTCACTCTGTCAACTAGGTTACTATTGTGGAGTAACTACAATGTTGTTGATCCATCCTCAGTTTTCTCCTATCACAGCCATTAAACTCTGTAAATGTTTTAAAGTCACCATTGGCCTTATGGTGAAATCCCTGAGTGGTTTCCTTCCTTTCCGGCAT
Source organism: Coregonus clupeaformis (assembly GCF_020615455.1). Lineage (NCBI taxonomy): Eukaryota > Metazoa > Chordata > Actinopteri > Salmoniformes > Salmonidae > Coregonus > Coregonus clupeaformis. The sequence continues at coordinate 32,994,670 of NC_059215.1, read as the reverse complement.
CTGAGTTAGGAAGGACGCCTGTATCTTTGTAGTGACTGGGTGTATTGATACAACATCCAAAGTTTAATTAATAACTTCACCACGCTTAAAGGGATATTCAATGTCTGTTTTTATTTTTTTTACCCATCTACCAATAGGTGCCCTTCTTTGGGAGGCATTGGAAAACCTCTCTGGTCTTTGTGTTGAATTTTTATTATTTATTCACTATTCGACTGTGGGACCTTAGAGCCCACCTTATGTGTGGGCTACAGAGATGAGGTAGTCATTCAAAAATCATGCTAAACACTATTATTGCACACAGAGTGAGTCCATGCAACTTATTATGTGACTTGTTAAGCACATTTTTACTCCTGAACTTATTTAAGCTTGCCATAACAAAGGGGTTGAATACTTGACTCAAGACATTTCAGCTTTTCATTTTTTATGAATCTGTTAAAAAAATGTTCTAACATAATTCCACTTTGACGTTATAGGTTATTGTGTAGGCCAGTGACAACAAAAATCTAAATTTGATCCATTTAAAAAAACAAAATGTGGAAAGAGTCAATGGGTGTGAAGACTTTCTGAAGGCACTTTACCTGTCATGGGCAGCCTACAGAGCTGATGAATAGAATCTATTGCCCTTTGGAGTGAGTGGAGTCATTGAGGTGTTTGATGACAGTGGGAGCTATACGCTGCAGCAAGCAAAACCGGTTGAGAGGTACAATAATTCAGACCCCTTGACCTTTTCCTTATTCTACAATTGATAAAGTTAAGTTAAGTTAAGAGGTGGTCCTCTGTAGCTCAATTGGTAGAGCATGGCGCTTGTAATGCCAGGGTAGTGGGTTCGATCCCCGGGACCACCAATACGTAAAAATGTATGCACACATGACTGTAAGTCGCTTTGGATAAAAGCGTCTGCTAAATGGCATATTATTATTATTATATATTATTATTTATTTTCCTCACCAACCTACAAACAATACCCCATAATGACAAAGCGAAAACAGGTTAAAAAAATAATATTCAAATAAAACTGAAATATGTCCACCTGTGGTAAATTCAATTGATTGGACAGGATTTGGAAAGGCACACACCTGTCTATATAAGGTCTCACAGTTGACAGTGCTTGTCAGAGCAAAAACCCAAGCCATGAGGTCGAAGGAACTGTCCGTAGAGCTCCGAGACAGAATAATGTCAAGGCACAGATCTGGGGATGGGTACCAAAAAACTTCTGTAGCATTGAAGGTCCCCAAGAACACAGTGGCCTACATCATTCTTAAATGGCTCTGGAAGAAACAACAGCACAAGAACTGTTCGTCGGGAGCTTCATGAAATGGGTTTCCATGGCTGAGCAGCCGCACACAAGCTTAAGATCACCATGCGCAATGCCAAGCATCGACTGGAGTGTAAAGCTCACCGCCATTGGACTCTGGCGCAGTGGAAACGTGTTCACTGGAGTGATGAATCACGCTTCACCATCTGGGTTTGGCGGATGCCAGGAAAATGCTACCTGCCCGAATGCAAAGTGCAAACTATAAAGTTGGGTGGAGGAGGAATAATCGTCTTGTGCAGGTTTTCCTACTTACAAAGCATGTAGAGGTCTGTAATGTTTTATCATAGGTACACTTCAACTGTGAGAGACGGAATCTAAAACAAAAATCCAGAAAATCACATTGTATGATTTTTAAGTAATTAATTTGCATGATAAAATTACAGACCTCTACATGCTTTGTAAGTAGGAAAACCTGCAAAATCGGCAGTGTATCAAATACTTGTTCTCCCCACTGTACCTTTGGTCATGTAGTGTAGATTATTTTTTTTTGGGGGGGGCTGAACTACACTTTAATGTATTTTGTAAGAAGATACTTTCGAGAGCTGTAATTTGTATTTTCAAAATACTTTTCTATACAACTTCATTTTTATAGCGGTTCACCATTTTGTGGCCCCCTTTCACACGGCATTGGTATCAGAAGTCTGATGGCACAATGGTGTGATAAGAGTGTCTGCTAAATGAACTAAATATAAATCAAACCAAATCAAATTGTATTGGTCAAATACACGTGTTTAGCAGATGTTATCGTGGGTGTAGCGAAATGCTTGTGCTTCTAGCTCCGACAGTGCAGTAATATCTAACAAGTAATATATAACAATTTCACAACATATACCCAATAAACACAAATCTAAGTAAGGAATGAATTAAGAATATATACAGTGGGGAGAACAAGTATTTGATACACTGCCGATTTTGCAGGTTTTCCTACTTACAAAGCATGTAGAGGTCTGTAATTTTTATCATAGGGACACTTCAACTGTGAGAGACGGAATCTGAAACAAAACTCCAGAAAATCACATTGTATGATTTTTAAGTAATTAATTTGCATTTTATTGCATGACATAAGTATTTGATCACCTACCAACCAGTAAGAATTCCGGCTCTCACAGACCTGTTAGTTTTCCTTTAAGAAGCCCTCCTGTTCTCCACTCATTACCTGTATTAACTGCACCTGTTTGAACTCATTACCTGTATAAAAGACACCTGTCCACACACTCAATCAAACAGACTCCAACCTCTCCACAATGGCCAAGACCAGAGAGCTGTGTAAGGACATCAGGGATAAAATTGTAGACCTGCACAAGGCTGGGATGGGCTACAGGACAATAGGCAAGCAGCTTGGTGAAAAAGGCAACAACTGTTGGCGCAATTATTAGAAAATTGAAGAAGTTCAAGATGACGGTCAATCACCCTCGGTCTGGGGCTCCATGCAAGATCTCACCTCGTGGGGCATCAATGATCATGAGGAACGTGAGGGATCAGCCCAGAACTACACGGCAGGACCTGGTCAATGACCTGAAGAGAGCTGGGACCACAGTCTCAAAGAAAACCATTAGTAACACACTACGCCGTCATGGATTAAAATCCTGCAGCGCACGCAAGGTCCCCCTGTTTGCCAATGACCATCTGGATGATCCAGAGGAGGAATGGGAGAAGGTCATGTGGTCTGATGAGACAAAAATAGAGCTTTTTGGTCTAAACTCCACTCGCCGTGTTTGGAGAAAGAAGAAGGATAAGTTCAACCCCAAGAACACCATCCCAACCGTGAAGCATGGAGGTGGAAACATCATTCTTTGGGGATGCTTTTCTGCAAAGGGGACAGGACGACTGCACCGTATTGAGGGGAGGATGGATGGGGCCATGTATCGCGAGATCTTGGCCAACAACCTCCTTCCCTCAGTAAGAGCATTGAAGATGGGTCGTGGCTGGGTCTTCCAGCATGACAACGACCCGAAACACACAGCCAGGGCAACTAAGGAGTGGCTCAGTAAGAAGCATCTCAAGGTCCTGGAGTGGCCTAGCCAGTCTCCAGACCTGAACCCAATAGAAAATCTTTGGAGGGAGCTGAAAGTCCGTATTGCCCAGCGACAGCCCCGAAACCTGAAGGATCGGGAGAAGGTCTGTATGGAGGAGTGGGCTAAAATCCCTGCTGCAGTGTGTGCAAACCTGGTCAAGACCTACAGGAAACGTATGATCTCTGTAATTGCAAACAAAGGTTTCTGTACCAAATATTAAGTTCTGCTATTCTGATGTATCAAATACTTATGTCATGCAATAAAATGCAAATTAATTACTTAAAAATCATACAATGTGATTTTCTGGATTTTTGTTTTTGATTCCGTCTCTCACAGTTTAAGTGTACCTATGATAAAATTAACAGACCTCTACATGCTTTGTAAGTAGGAAAACCTGCAAAATCGGCAGTGTATCAAATACTTGTTCTCCCCACTGTACATATATGGACGAGCGATGTCAGAGCGGCATGGACTAAGATACTGTAGAATAGTATAGAATACAGTATATACATATGAGATGAGCAATGCAAGATATGTAAACATTATTAAAGTGGCTAGTGTTCCATTTCTTAAAGTGGCCAGTGATTTCTAGTCTATGTCTATAGGCAGCAACCTCTAATGTGCTAGTGATGGCTGTTTAATGTGTACGTAAGAATGGACAATTGCAAAGCATGCTGAGTATTATTCTAATGAGCTCAGCCCCCAAACAAGGTTTTGTCTAGAAGGGATACAGCTTTTGTCAAAATTGAATTTTCGTAGCAGGTTTAGGAGAACTAGGTTACGCTGTATACCATCTAGACATGACCCTGAAACAAGCCCAATAATAATATCCAGTGTGCTTTGCAGTTCATTTTGGTATGTTCATTTTCACATATACACTACCGTTCAAAGGCCCTTAGAAATGTCCTTGTTTTCGAAAAGAAAAGCAATTTTTTTGTCCATATCTACATGGGCGTACAGAGGCCCATTATCAACAACCATCAGTCCCGTGTTCCAGTGGCACGTTGTGTTTGCTAATCCAAGTTTATCATTTTAAAAGGCTAATTGATCATTAGAAAACCCTTTTGCAATTATGTTAGCACAGCTGAAAACTGTTGTGCTGATTAAAGAAGCAATAAAACTGTCCTTCTTGAGACTAGTTGAGTATCTGGAGCATCAGCAATTGTGGGTTCGATTACAGGTTCAAAATGGCCAGAAACAAATAACGTTCTTCTGAAACTCGTCAGTCTATTCTTGTTCTGAGAAATGAAGGCTATTCCATGCGAGAAATTGCCAAGAAACTGAAGGTCTCGTACATCGCTGTGTACTACTCCCTTCACAGAACAGCGCAAACTGGCTCTAACCAGAATAGAAAGAGGAGTGGGAGGCCCCGGTGCACAACTGAGCAAGAGGACAAATACATTAGAGTGTCTAGTTTGAGAAACAGACGCCTCACAGGTCCTCAACTGGCAGCTTCATTAAATAGTACCCACAAAACACCAGTCTCAACGTCAACAGTGAAGAGGCGACTCCGGGATGCTGACCTTCTAGGCAGAGTTGCAACGAAAAAGCCATATCTCAGACTGGCCAATAAAAATAAAAGATGGGCAAAAGAACACAGACACTGGACAGAGGAAGGTTGGAAAAAAGTGTTATGGACAGACAATTCGAAGTTTGAGGTGTTCGGATCACAAAGAATAACGTTTGTGAGACGCAGACCAAATTAAAAGATGCTGGAGGAGTGCTTGATGCCATCTGTCAAGCATGGTGGAGGCAATGTGATGGTCTGGGGGTGCTTTGATGGTGGTAAAGTGGGAGATTTGTACAGGGTAAAAGGGATCTTGAAGAAGGAAGGCTATCACTCCATTTTGCAACGTCATGCCATACCCTGTGGACTGCGCTTGATTGGAGCCAATTTCCTCATACAATAGGACAATGACCCAAAGCACAGCTCCAAACTATGCAATAACTATTTAGGGAAGAAGCAGTCAGCTGGTATTACAGTGGGGAGAACAAGTATTTGATACACTGCCGATTTTGCAGGTTTTCCTACTTACAAAGCATGTAGAGGTCTGTAATTTTTTATCATAGGTACACTTCAACTGTAAGAGACGGAATCTAAAACAAAAATCCAGAAAATCACATTGTATGATTTTTAAGTAATTAATTTGCATTTTATTGCATGACATAAGTATTTGATCACCTACCAACCAGTAAGAATTCCAGCTCTCACAGACCTGTTAGTTTTCCTTTAAGAAGCCCTCCTGTTCTCCACTCATTACCTGTATTAACTGCACCTGTTTGAACTCGTTACCTGTATAAAAGACACCTGTCCACACACTCAATCAAACAGACTCCAACCTCGCCACAATGGCCAAGACCAGAGAGCTGTGTAAGGACATCAGGGATAAAATTGTAGACCTGCACAAGGCTGGGATGGGCTACAGGACAATAGGCAAGCAGCTTGGTGAGAAGGCAACAACTGTTGGTGCAATTATTAGAAAATGGAAGAAGTTCAAGATGACGGTCAATCAACCTCGGTCTGGGGCTCCATGCAAGATCTCACCTCGTGGGGCATCAATGATCATGAGGAAGGTGAGGGATCAGCCCAGAACTACATGGCAGGACCTGGTCAATGACCTGAAGAGAGCTGGGACCACAGTCTCAAAGAAAACCATTAGTAACACACTACGCCGTCATGGATTAAAATCCTGCAGCGCAAGCAAGGTCCCCCTGCTCAAGCCAGCGCATGTCCAGGCCTGTCTGAAGTTTGCCAATGACCATCTGGATGATCCAGAGGAGGAATGGGAGAAGGTCATGTGGTCTGATGAGACATAAATAGAGCTTTTTGGTCTAAACTCCACTCGCCGTGTTTGGAGGAAGAAGAAGAATGAGTACAACCCCAAGAACACCATCCCAACCGTGAAACATGGTGTTGGAAACATCATTCTTTGGGGATGCTTTTCTGCAAAGGGGACAGGACGACTGCACTGTATTGAGGGGAGGATGGATGGGGCTATGTAACGCGAGATCTTGGCCAACAACCTCCTTCCCTCAGTAAGAGCATTGAAGATGGGTCGTGGCTGGGTCTTCCAGCATGACAACGACCCGAAACACACAGCCAGGGCAACTAAGGAGTGGCTCCGTAAGAAGCATCTCAAGGTCCTGGAGTGGCCTAGCCAGTCTCCAGACCTGAACCCAATAGAAAATCTTTGGAGGGGAGCTGAAAGTCCGTATTGCCCAGCGACAGCCCCGAAACCTGAAGGATCTGGAGAAGGTCTGTATGGAGGAGTGGGCCAAAATCCCTGCTGCAGTGTGTGCAAACCTGGTCAAGACCTACAGGAAACGTATGATCTCTGTAATTGCAAACAAAGGTTTCTGTACCAAATATTAAGTTCTGCTTTTCTGATGTATCAAATACTTATGTCATGCAATAAAATGCAAATTAATTACTTAAAAATCATACAATGTAATTTTCTGGAGTTTTGTTTTAGATTCCGTCTCTCACAGTTGAAGTGTACCTATGATAAAAATTACAAACCTCTACATGCTTTGTAAGTAGGAAAACCTGCAAAATCGGCGGTGTATCAAATACTTGTTCTCCCCACTGTATGTCTATAATGGAGTGGCCAGCACAGTCACTGGATCTCAACCCTATTGAGCTGTTGTGGGAGCGTAAGAAGTGCCCATCAAGCCAATCCAACTTGTGGGAGGTGCTTCAGGAAGCATGGGGTGAAATCTCTTCAAATGACCTCAACAAATGGACAACTAGAATGCCAAAGGTCTGCAAGGCTGTAATTGCTGCAAATTGAGGATTCTTTGAAGAAAGCAAAGTTTGAAGGACACATTTATTATTTCAATTAAAAATCATTATTTCTAACCTTGTCAATGACTACATTTCCTATTCATTTTGCTATATTTCCTATTCAAACTCATTTCATGTATGTTTTCATGGAAAACAAGGGCATTTCTAAGTCACCCCAAACTTTTGAACGGTAGTGTACATTTACTGTACATTTTGGTCATTTAGCAGACACTCTTATCCAGAGTGACTTACTGTCAGTGCATTCAACTAAGGTAGATAAACAACAACATATCACAGTCATTGCAAGTAAAACGTTTCTGTAACTGTTATTGAGAATGTTGTTGCTGTTCGGACCGGCTACTTGCAAATGCATTTCTGTATTTTAAAATACAAAATACATGTATTTTAATTAAATACATTTCAAAATAGTATTTTGTAGTTTATTTTGATACATTGATCTTTATGGTATTTTGTCATTGTATTTTGTAATTGTATTTTCAAATGTTTGCCCATCCCTGGCTACTGTATCCCCTTAGCTCCCTGGAAAATGGACTCTTCCAACAGGTGACTTTTATTAGAGGAGTGCTTAATGCAGCTGTTGTCTATAAGCCTTTGCGGGTTTAGAAAAAAAGCCAAGTGGGCATGGCTTGAACTGTGGTGACTGGTTATTGGTTATTGCTGGTTATAGATAGGGTCCAGAGATTTTCCTAGTCAAGTCACATGGTCACAGCCCTACCTATACCAACAAGAGACTTACATTTATGCTTTAACTATATACCACACACATCTGGAAACTCATGTCATACTGTTCCTCTGTAAATAATAAGTCTGACTGAATGTCATGACCATGAGTATATCCAGGCATATGTCCAGAGAACCACACAAATCAAAAGGAAATACTGTTCAGCCCAAACAATTATGAAGAGGAAGTGTAAATGTATGTGGCACATGGTATTTAAGACATTATATAATATTGGTTGGAAATGAATATTATAGACCAGACTCTTTGGCTCAGGAAATTGCAACCAAGGCAGGCATCCCGCAAAGGAAAACCTCAGAACTCTTGACGATTTATGTAAAATATATTGACATCGTTTTCCTCAAACATACAGTATACACACAAAACTTGCACACCGGACATCTACCAGGATAACAGATCAGGTAAATATGAACTAAACCTCAACATATGAATGATTGGTCCTGTGTGGTCAGTTCAAATCCTGCTTGGGCCACCAAAACGAAAAAGTCTGCTCTCAATGTAAGTTTCTATGGATAAGGGCGTCTGCTAAATGACTAAAATGTAAATGTAGGTAACTTTCTAAATGTAATCCGTTACCTGTCCCAAATTGTAATCAGTAACTATACCTTTGATGACCCAAACTCAGAAATGTAATTTGATTACTTTCAGTTAGTTTTGGATTACTTTCCCCTTAAGAGGCATTAGAAGAAGAAAAAAAGGATCCATCAAATGCATTTGGTGTGTCAGACTTGCTCAGGTGGAACAAACTTCAACTTCCACCGGTTTTCAATGCTGAATTGAATGTCATTGAGAACACAGAAAGGTGTCATCATGTATTTTTTTTTCTCACAAACATAATTTCTGAATTTAAAAGTAATCTAAGTAATCATATAGTTTTTTTAAAGTACCTGTAATCTGATTAGAATATTTTTGCTGGTATTACATGTAACCAGGGATGGACATTAAGATGGCCCTCTAGCCTGAGGCTAGTACTTTTCTAGTTAAAAATGTGCTCAACTAGCCTGCTGGCTAGTGAAATTGAGTATTTTCAAATATCTCATGGCCCAGATTTTGCACCTGGGCAGCTGGGCTAGTAAAAATGGTAGTCTACTAGACCGACTGGCCAGTGCCCAAAATCCTTAAATTCCATTCCTGCATGTAACTGATTACATGTAATCTGTTACTCCCCAACCCTGTATATATAATTATATTATGTACAATGGCACTACTGTCAAGGCTAAAGGAGACATTTCTAAAAGCCTTTGCCCAGTGGTGGACCTAACTAAGCACAAATTGCTGAGCCCTTGTATTTGATAATGTGGTGAAAACAGTCCTAAGTGAAAACTAATTACATTAACACTTCGCTAACAAGCTGTTGGAGAGGCCCCTGGAGGTCGGCTCTTCATAAAGAGTGGCAAAGCATCTGCCACGCACTTCCTGGCTCTGCTCACGTTCTAATTGGCCCCAGTGGGTTTCTGTAGCACAACCGTGTTATTTAGAGGTGGGGGATTAAATGCTCGTTTTCAATCCAGGTAGGATTCTCCCCATTCAACCTGACAGAGCTTGAGAGGATCTGCTGAGAAGAATGGGGAAAACTCCCCAAATACAGGTGTGCCAAGCTTGTAGCATCATACCCAAGAAGACTCAAGGCTGTAATCGCTGACAAAGGTGCTTCTACAAAGTACAGAGTAAAGGGTCTGAATATTTATGTAAATGTGATATCTGTTTTTAATTTTTTATAAATTTGCAGAAATGTCTAAAAACCTGTTTTTTCTTTGTCATTATCGGTTATTGTGTGTAGATTGATGAGGGGAGAAAACAATTTGATCCATTTTAGAATAAGGCTGTAACGTAACAAAATGTGGAAAAAGTCTAGGGGTCTGAATACTTTCCCAATGCACTGTATATTAAGACTATATTAAATCTGATGTTTTGATAGTGTTGCCACACAGGTTAAGAGTACTACCTGTTCAAAACAGCATTGAGTCCCAAAAAGTAAAAAAACCTGAGTCGATTTGGATGATGTTTATATTTTATTTGTTTTCTATCTGACATGGCCCTCTGAATGGGGCTTTGTAGACCGAGGGGCAAAACAAGAAGAGAAAAACTATTACTCAAACATGAACTATTAATCAAACGGTACTGGGTTATTTCCATAGTAACAGCCTGAGGGAACAATTCGGACCCTTTAATGGCCATTTGCTATGTTTCTCTGTAAACATCAGACCAGCAGGAGAGATAGCCGGCAACAGAATGTCAGGCAACAGAGGCATCACAGGGCCATTTTCTATTAGAAAAAGAAAGGAAAAACACTCCAGAGCAGCATTCTGCTGCATTTTGAGATGGCATATCTGCCTTAACACTTTAAAGGCACAATATGTAATTTCACCAGCCTGACCCTGCCACTTTGTTTGGCAAACAGAGGAGTGGGGTTGGGTAACTACTCTTACAGTACTACTGTAACTACCCTTCAATTGAAATGTAACTACTCTTAACTACACTCCATGAGATCAACATGAATACATTGTGGTGTCAACACTCAAATTACATTAAAAACATAAATAAACAACAGGGTACTACAACCATACATTTCAGGTTATGACAGGGTACGCCTGCTGTACTAAGCCAGTGTAGTTTTATTTTGTTTTAATATTTCATTTTATTTTTTGTTTAAATTTTATAAATTTTATAATTATATATATATATATATGTAATTTTTTATATATATATATTTTTGAGCCAGTGTTTCCCCTAGGATATTTTTCATTAGCGGTGGCAAAGTTAGCGGGGGGAGTGGGGGGGGGTTCTCCAACCATATTTTTTTATGCCCTCCTCTTGGCCGCAGAGACAGAATTTGGTTGTTTTAAAACAAATTTCATGCAATTCTACACATTCTGCCATGGGGCGGAGAGAAAATGTGCAGTTTTAAAGCTAATTGCCTGCAATTCTACACATTCTGCCATGGCTTGGGTCATGTTCTTATGCCATATGAGTGACTCAAAAACATTATGACAAAATCAATGGTGGCCCCATGCCATGACATTTGTAGAATTTTAAATTTAAAATGTTTCTACCTGACTGTCTAGTTTATATTTTGCTGATTGTTAGTTCTCAAAGATGATCTCCTAAAAAAATATACAGTGAGGGAAAAAAGTATTTGATCCCCTGCTGATTTTGTATGTTTGCCCACAGACAAAGAAATGATCAGTCTATAATTTTAATGGTAGGTTTATTTGAACAGTGAGAGACAGAATAACAACAAAAAAATCCAGAAAAACGCATGTAAAAAATTTTATAAATTGATTTGCATTTTAATGAGGGAAATAAGTATTTGACCCCCTCTCAATCAGAAAGATTTCTGGCTCCCAGCTGTCTTTTATACAGGTAACGAGCTGAGATTAGGAGCACACTCTTAAAGGGAGTGCTCCTAATCTCAGCTTGTTACCTGTATAAAAGACACCTGTCCACAGAAGCAGTCTATCAATCAGATTCCAAACTCTCCACCATGGCCAAGACCAAAGAGCTCTCCAAGGATGTCAGGGACAAGACTGTAGACCTACACAAGGCTGGAATGGGCTACAAGACCATCGCCAAGCAGCTTGGTGAGAAGGTGACAACAGTTGGTGCGATTATTCGCAAATGGAAGAAACACAAAATAACTGTCAATCTCCCTCGGCCTGGGGCTCCATGCAAGATCTTACCTCGTGGAGTTGCAATGATCATGAGAACGGTGAGGAATCAGCCCAGAACTACACAGGAGGATCTTGTCAATGACCTCAAGGCAGCTGGGAGCATAGTCACCAAGAAAACAATTGGTAACACACTACGCCGTGAAGGACTGAAATCCTGTAGCGTCCGCAAAGTCCCCCTGCTCAAGAAAGCACATATACAGGCCCGTCTGAAGTTTGCCAATGAACATCTGAATGATTCAGAGGAGAACTGGGTGAAAGTGTTGTGGTCAGATGAGACCAAAATCAACTCAACTCGCCGTGTTTGGAGGAGGAGGAATGCTGCCTATGACCCCAAGAACACCATCCCCACCATCAAACATGGAAGTGGAAACATTATGCTTTGGGGGTGTTTTTCTGCTAAGGGGACAAGACAACTTCACCGCATCAAAGGGACGATGGACGGGGCCATGTACCGTCAAATCTTGGGTGAGAACCTCCTTCCCTCAGCCAGGGCATTGAAAATGGGTCGTGGATGGGTATTCCAGCATGACAATGACCCAAAACACACTGCCAAGGCAACAAAGGAGTGGCTCAAGAAGAAGCACATTAAGGTCCTGGAGTGGCCTAGCCAGTCTCCAGACCTTAATCCCATAGAACATCTGTGGAGGGAGCTGAAGGTTCGAGTTGCCAAACATCAGCCTCGAAACCTTAATGACTTGGAGAAGATCTGCAAAGAGGAGTGGGACAAAAACCCTCCTGAGATGTGTGCAAACCTGGTGGCCAACTACAAGAAACGTCTGACCTCTGTGACTGCCAACAAGGGTTTTGCAGAGGGGTCAAATACTTATTTCCCTCATTAAAATGCAAATCAATTTATAACATTTTTGACATGCATTTTTCTGGATTTTTTTGTTGTTATTCTGTCTCTCACTGTTCAAATAAACCTACCATTCAAATTATAGACTGATCATATCTTTGTCAGTGGGCAAACGTACAAAATCAGCAGGGAATCAAATACTTTTCCCCTCACTGTATAGATCCATTATCTTTTCTACATACTTTATATCTGGTTTTAGTCGTTTAAATTTACACTGAAAACGTTTTACCATCCCGAACATTATATATAAAAAAGTGATAAAAGTCATATTTTGGGGAGTGGTGGCAAAGATTTAGCAGCGGTGGCCCGCCACTGCTAAATTAATATAGGGGAAACACTGACTAAGCTCATAATGCATTTAAAAAGGTTAGATGCATATTTTCTAGTGAACCATATTTTCCGATAACAATGCAAATGATGAGGTCCTCAGAAATCAGAAATGGTTTCCCTACTCAATTTGGCTTGGTTTATGGCTGTATAAGAGCTAACTGCTTGCTAATCCCTGCTGCTGCAGAAAGCCTAGCTGACTTAAGCTGCTGCTGTACCCATTAATTCAAGTCAGGGGTTATTTTCCATATTTGTTCCCGCTCCTGCGAAGAGCATCAGCGAGCTTAGTCACAACCATAATCTCCTCCATGTGCACACCTTATGCAACATGCTCTGCCAGTACGACTCATTCCTAGCCTCTTTTTCTCTGCGCCACTCAATGAGATGGTACAGCGATGGTGCGTAAACATAACAAATTGCTAATTGTCAGGAGGGGGAGGGGTGTTGTCGGAGCAACAGGCTTTGTTTGGCTGATGCCGTCCACTGTCTCATACGAAAAGACTTGATGACAAATGTGTGTCAAATTCACTTCACTAATGTAGCACAGCACCATTTATTTGGATCCCCTTCAAACATGATTTCACTAAAGAAAGAGAAAAGGCAGGCAGGAAAATGAGCAACGCTCGGAGTTCAGGCCTATTATTCTCTATAAACTTCACTTATGCTCTGAAAAAACATTCAATCAATTCCACCACAGAATGAACAGTCAAGTAAATTGTGTAGGCCATATTGTGTTCACACCCCCTAAGGACATGCAGGACAAGTGAAGTTACTGCGACATAACGCAAATATTAACTTGCGGTCGTTCTCATAAAGAAATGCTCATGCACTGAATGTGTTATGAAGTCGTCCTTACGAAGCCTTTTCAAATAAAATGTTACTGGTTGTACTGTAGGCCTACAGTATGTATGCTACACCCTCTCTTGCTTGTAGGCCTACAGCAGCTGTGTTGAGTGAGTGCTACTGCTGGCGAAAGCAGGTAGTATGGCCTAATCCTGCGAACTGACTGTCTAACCCAAACCACATTTGCTCCCTGGGTGAGAGTAATGGCTTCCTCGTGAGCGGGGCCACGGCTGTTATTGTAGAATCACAGAGCGTTTAATTGAAACAAATAACTATAATAATGGCTTGTTGTGTGCTGGGCTTAATTAGCGTCGCCACGGCTATCGAGGACGAGCTCTGATCCTTCAAAGGAAATGGTGAGCCCCTTTTAAGTGGCCTTTGTGTACTGTAAGTGAGTTCCCCTCTTCAGGAAAAGCAACATGTTCAGTCTGTTTAGTCTGTCAGCGCCCCCTCTACTCACTCTCTGGGGTGCATCTCAATTTGGAAAATTGCTTCCTTCCCTCTGCTCTTGCTTGCTGGATACTGGTATTAGAACTGTATGAGGTTTATGTTAGTCATAATAAATAGTGAGTATTTTTCTCCTTTTTGTGCTTCTTTTCTCCATGATAAAATCTTAACTTAGAGTACTTTACTGTACTGGAACTAATATGTACTGCAACATGAAAAAGCATAACTATTTTCATCAGGATAAAAAGGGGTTCTCCAGATTCAATTGTTTAAAAAAACTCTACAACCATGCTGTTTTAAATATTCATTCGTCTTAACAGTCGCCTAAGGTTATTTGAATTAGCAGCATGAATATTCATGAGCTGCAATGAATGCTCATTTGTTTTTAATGTTTAATCCTTTAATACACTTCTTCATTTATGTACTCTCATCCATGCATAAGCATCCAAAGCAAAACTTTAATTTTATTAAACACTTTCTTTAATAACTTATTTGTTTTTATTCAGTTGGTAGAGCATGGCGCTTGCAACGCCAGGGTTGTGGGTTCGTTTCCCACGGGGGGCCAGTATGAAAAATGTATGCACTAACTGTAAGTCGCTTTGGATAGAGTCTGGATAGAGTCTGCTAAATGACTAAAATGTAAATGAATCATAGTGCCCTGACTATTATTGTGTTGATGTGAAAGCGAAACAAGGTGTCACATCTGTTCCATTTGAAGCCAACAGTGCAGGCAGGTCATATTAGATGTGTCTCAGGCCTGCCCAGACCTTCTGGAATTGGACTTCATTGCTAATTTCACTTCAAACAGCAGAATTCGTCCATTTTAGCCCCATATGTAATCATTATTATTCATCTTGAGGTTATGCTGTTTGAATTTGACCATTCATGTTTTTAAGATCACATACTGATTTGTATAATATGTGACTGGCTAATTCTGACCTTGTTCAACATTTGATTCACCTTCCATGTAGTATGATTCTGTCAATAACTGCAGCCATCAATAAACTTTTTGTGTTGCTGCTTTTAAAATGGTGGTGTTGTTTTCCCCCCTGTCTATGCCCCTGTCTATGTCCTACATGCCAAGTGATGCAATACACATTTCCCTTAACAGATTAAATTAAGTCAAGCTAACATTGTTACAATCAGTGAGTCTGACTAAAATGTATGCCGAAAACACACACAAACAACCACAGACAGTTTCAAAACGAACACTTTGTGTAGATCTAAAACTGGTTATAAAGAAAATCTAGAAGTACAGTATAACATCCCACATGATTAAAGTGATAGTTCATCCAGATGTAAGAATTGTTTATTGGTCCATTACCCTGACAGTCTATGGACAAGGAGACAGTAATCCATACTTGGGCATGTAATTTAAAACATGTAACATCGAGTACATTGACTTCCATTGAAACAAATAAGATATTTTCTAATAAGGGTGAACTATCTCTTTAATGTGTTATTATTGCATAGCAGCATAGTCAACTGTTTTTTATATTGATAAAGCAAGTATGGCCTTCAACAGTCTGAAAATAACATTGGCTTTGCATCACAACAGTAATGCCAACTAGACACTATTCACAGTCTAACAATAACCCAAATTGAAAGTATCTAGACAACAGAGAGCCTGTGGTCTAGTGACAGACGCACCCTGCCAAAAATAGCTATGTAGTGCCACATGTTTAACTAGATTGAACAACTCCCCCAATTCGGATAATGTGACGGAGCGCTACATGAACTTGCAGATTTGGCTGAGCTTTTGTGGCGGCGGGCAGTTCCCCAAACCACCCTCATTACGCTTGTAATGAGACGTCGGCTGGGGTTCAGTTTGAATATTTAAACGTCCCGGCGTCCCCCTCGGCACTGTGCCCGTCCTCCTCGACTCTTATTACTGCCTGCCAGAGAATTCCCTCCCATTTTTCAAAGAGACAAATCTCACATCTCCCATCTTGCAAACGTAAGCCAGACGATCCAGGCTCAGGGATCTGGGGGCCAGTCAAACATGACGCCCCCCACAATAGCACACTGAGGAGAAAGCAACGTTGACAGTGAGGGCTGGCTGTGATAGGGATTCTCCATGCAGGCATAATGAGCGCTCCATCGAGCTTAGAAATTATGCATTGTTCAATGTCCCATTCAAACTTTGTGTCCATCTGCCCTTAGACAACAGAGGGCAGGGTTCTTTGGGCAGGGGGGTCAGAACGTTGCTGGGTAAACACCTAACATTCTCCTATAGCACTATCCAGCTAGCAAACAACTATCGGACCACTGATTGCTATGAGGCAGTACACCACTGTAAGCTGATATTGGAACCATGTTGATAGCCTATACACTATAAGTAGTGTCGGCTACTGCCGTCTGACCACTGGAAAGCCCATCAGCCAAATGAGGAGTGGGCAGCTGACTTTACCAATGGCAAGCCACCGTAAGCTTCTAATCAAGGATAACATATCCGAACCATGGAACCGAACCATGGAAACTTATTTTGCTAGCTGTTTAAACACGTGTGATATGTCATTATTGTAATTAGCAACAAAGGCAGAGTTTGTTGTCAGCTACTACATACAAATGCTGCAGAAAAGCAGGCTAAGATTCAACGTCTCAGATGAAACATACAGTAGCTTGATGTAATATGAATTTCATTTAACCATCATAAAAAATACTCCTACTTTCTTATCCAAGTCCAAGCTACATATCATATGAACAATTAGTATCAACTCTACTCTGCATTTAAATACCCAAACAAAACAATTTCTCATCATTGCTTCAAGCCCATTTTCCCATCTACTGCACATCATCCTGTGATTTAGCAGTTAATACTTTTTCCTTCTGAGCAGTCAGAATGAACTGAGAGGGAGGAGCCTGTCAAATATTAGATTAATTCAGAGAAAGAAATAAGAGGTTTCTAACTGAGTGGAAGGGTATTATCATGTGCCCCACCAGTGATCAGAGATTTGGGATATTTGTGACACTTTGCTCTCAGTAAAAAAAAATGCTATTTGAGACAACTATGACAAGAAATGAACAAGTGGGCTTATATGACAATGTGTATTTCTAAAGATGATGTTGATGCTCCTTACTAATTAAAGACCTTAATTCACCAATCAAGTACAAGGGAGGAGCCAAAACCTGCAGACCCTTGGTCCTCCGTGGAATGTGTTTGACACATGTGCCTTAAAGGGATAGTTCAGCAAACTTACATATTTACATATAGTGGCTAGTTAAAAAAAAAAAAGCAAGAGGATTGCGGTCACTCCTTGTCCAAAAGACTGCTTTCAAGGTAAGACACCACATATTAAGAGTATGTAATTTCCCTGAACTATCTCTTTAAAAACATTTGCTATGTGATTGGAGGCCATGAGATGCACGGAGGATCCTAAAGCAGAGAGAAGTTTACTGAGCTTTAGCCTTAGGCTACATGTTGTACTCAAACCAGCAACATCATCCCCAGAGATGAGCTTGTAGGTCTGTATTTGTAAAGGAGTTTACATACCCTGTAGGATAGTTATCATTGCTGATATGAACTGTATGCTTGAGGCATTGCTGTTGAATCAACTCATTTTCTTATCGGTTACAGTACAGCAACAATGAACGAAAACACTTGTCACTGAATTAAAATGTTTCAATATAATAATAATAATAATGATCAGCACATGCCTTCATTGAATACTAAGGAAACCTTTATGTTTTGCATTACCCCACGTTGCAAAAACCAAACTTTCTGCCTCTTTCGACACAGTATGTTCCTAAAACACAAATACCGTGCAGTGACTATGACAAAAATATGAATTCAATATGTCAATGATGCCTTTATTGGCCTGAAATTAAGGTTCATTGACTTCATAGGAAAAACGTCAAATTAAACATCCTCATCTTCAATTCCATCAAGATATTTCAGCCTTTACGTTTCTATGCATCTGCCTGAGAAATAAGCTCCTCTTGTCCCCAGAGATAATAAATGAATGACATTTTTTTCCTTATCGGTCATCTATTTTTCCAGAGTAAGCTATTACTTGCTCAGGTTGCTAGGCAACAGGAAATATTAATAGTCACTATTATTAGCCAGGCTCCAGTAGAGTAGTACTAAAATGAGGAAGTGGAAAACATGAATGTGTTACATAAATCTTTGGACCTTTCACTGTGTGTGCAAGTCTCTGTTTGTGCAGTGATTTATGGTGATGACGGTTCATTTATGAGAAAAGAGGGTGTGAAATAAGAAAATGGAACATTACCCTGAAGGACTATTTGAAAATAGATTATTGCAAAGGTGAAACAAAAGCTGTTTATAAACCAGGACTCTCTTTCTCAAAGAAATGTTTTTGGCCTAATACACCAAGTAGGAAAGGGAGCTGCTTTCTCCCATAGGTCTACATTTGTGCGCGTAAGCACATACACATGGCATGCACATGAACACGCACCCATGCATGCATGCCTCATCCCAATTGTATTAATTAAAGCTGTCTTTGCTATGACAAATAGTAGCCAGAACATTTTCTGACCCCTGGCAAATGTTTAACTAAATAAATAAACGCATAAATACTTGAACACATTATGTAGCCTACTATATATCACTATACCAGTCATATTCAGCTCACTAGTATGTTCAACACAGTGACTTAAGCCCAGTCTCTGCCACACACATAAAATGTACAACTTATGCACTTTGATTCCAAAATCACATAAGGCCTGATTAACCAAGGATAAATGCCACGGATGCTCACATTAACCCATTAATATTTATGACTCAAAAGTTATATTTGTGTCAGATGAAAGTATATAAAACGGAATTATTCACACGCGGGCCATCTATAATTCATATCGTTCGATTCCATGATTAAAGGACTTGAATGTGTACGCCAGGGGTGTTTGCATGTTCAGTGTGAACCATGTTTAACACATGAAATAGTCGCTTACTGGCGTTGGAATGGAGGTCCTCGGCATCCTTATGAAAGAGAAAAGTAGCTGACAAGGGAGAACCCTTTCTCCTCCAAGACCCCCTTTTTCGCTTTGTCTATAAGAGAGTGAATGAAAATGTGCACTGCACAGCTCGTTGCGCTCTTCTGTGCTCACTTTGAGCGAATCAAATCTTTTGAGTTTGGCGATTGAATAGACATGAAGGAGTCTGTCGCAAAGGTCTGGGAGTTAAAAAGCAGAATGTGTAAAGCATAAATGTTGCATGTGTCCATACACTCTGTAATAGGCCTGTTAGAGTGCTGCTAATTGAAACAAGTGTGTTTCCCTGTTCTAAAACAAGAACATGTCACTTATGAAGCCACACTGAAAATATGTGGTAATTAACAAAACATTGAATTGAATCCTACTCTGCATTGGCAAACAAATACTGGTTATCCCTCCATACCAACCCTAACAACAGTCCAACGAAGACAAAACAACCAATTAAGTTATCATACTTGCTCATAACAAGTCTTGCAATGCATTATAACCGCATCATAATGTGTTATACCTGCAGGCTTCAAGTAAAGTGTTAGCAAATGTTCCATGACGATAAACATAAACCAACCTACAGCTCTGGATGAGTGAGGAGGAGGAAGAGGAAGAGACAGAAGAGGAGAAGGACTGTAACTGGTGGATCTTACCGAGTGCATATTATGCCCCGAGAGAAGATGGCTATCTTGGCTCAGCATGTTGGACATCATGAGGGCTGCGGGCAGCTCCGGGTAGGAGTAGGGGTTGAGCAGGCCGTTGTGGGGCAGCGAGTGAAAGGTGTAGCCTGACTCGGGGTCCATAAGGTGCAGCAGAGAGGGGTCAGCGTGATTGGGGGGCGTAATGGGGGGGATCTCGTAGTCTTCATCCCCTCCTCCTCCGCTGTTGCTTCCTCGGCCCTGACTGGAGTAGTTCTGAGAGGGGAGACAAGGCGATTGGATGAGTTTCAAGTTCAAGGTTCACATTTTCTGTTTATTTGCCATTTGTGATTAACACATTGGAATTCTTGTTCACTCGAGCTCTCACGGAAAAAAGGAGTGAGATGGTGAGAGTGTAGAGCATAGTTGAGATATTGAAATAAAATATATCAGCAAATGCCATCATTCATGAAGCAACAAATTACAGTCATCTATTAGGAGATGAAACTAGAATTAATTAACCTGAAACTACAACTGCATTTGTTGCTATATATAGCAAGACATTAATACACAAATCTTGCTTTAATAACCAATACTAATGTGCTCACTCAGCTTTTTTAATCAATCCTAGAGCATGTTGTAATGCAGAATGATGTAAAGCTACAGAAAGCAGCAGCATGTACAAACATAGAAATGTGTTTGTGATGATGAAAATAATTGACTTCAACGTTTGTTGAAGATGAATGGCTTATTAATCAAGAAGCCAAACAAAGCTTTACTCATGGAGCACTGGCAACAAACACCAGGGTTGGGGTCAATTTCTTTAACTCATTGAATTAAAGATCCTCACTTTAACTAACATTTCTCAATGTTCTGATTCATAATGGGATTTCAATCAAATTCTTGAACTTAATTCGGTTGAGATGGAATTGACTAAATCCCCCTGACATAGTCTTGACGTCATGAGCTGTATCTAAGGTGATTAAATACCTCCTCTCCCTCCATCAGAACAAGGTGAAAAACGTTCTTATGATTCTGCATATGCAAATCAGGTGGTACAGGAGGAAGCCTCACTGTGGTATCTTCAAGGACCATCTTGACATAATATTATGCTGAGAAATATGGTTTTGCACTCTCAAAAGCACACTGAGGGTATTCACCAGGGAATGAAAAGCAATTTTGTCAGAGGCAATCTGATGCTGACTCCCTTTATAATGACTGGGGAAAATTAATCATCACAAATAGTATTCCAGTGTCAGCCATTCAAGAGCTTTTTAATAGAATTTTTATGATTCATGTCTCGGGGCACACATCAAGCAGTCCGTTCTGCAACATTTCAGAAATCAATTCAATATCATCTTCGTGTAGGCCGTCACCTTGCCTGCCAGAGCAGCCATTTATCTTGCAAACAAATACTTTTAGCAAACAAATGGAAAGAAATACTGAGGAAAATGAAGCATGCTCCAACAGGCTGTGTTGGTGCATGGAACAAAGATAAAACTCATAAAATATAATATTGTTAGCAAATAAAAATAGATATAAACCTACAGTAGGCTGAAAGGTTATATTTTTTCTTTCAATGGTAGTCGTGTTAAAAGGCTGTTTTTTTTTGTTGATGTTTTCCTAACATACACTTTACATGAAGATTAGCTTGATGTGTATGGGCTTATAACACAATACTATAATTACTATTGTATTCAACGTCAGTGAGAGCTCGTATTCCCACATAACAGGTTATTGACAACCCATATTTATTTTCTACTTTGTCCATTGGAATTGCACTTCTCAAAACACTTTCAAGGACTGTGCTACTATAGTTTTGTCTAATGAACAAGATAAATATTGTACATTATTGTAATATATAAGGATTTCTTATAAAAAAAAAAGCTAATATGTCACTTAGCAAGCATTTTCAAGTATGTAATTTGGGCACACCATCATTAGATTACTGCAGAAAGTCCTATGAACCTATGTGGCTCTAATCAGTCCTATTATTCTCTGAATGAACCTACCAATGGCATTGAAGGGATACTGTATGGTTTGTCATAACTTGGCTATACAGTAATATGAGATAGTTTACTGTGCATTTGAACATGTGCACAACAATGAAAGAACAGCATTTATTAAGACACTTTATGACATCAAGCATCAATGAGATACTTGTGTCTCGGATACATTTATTGACTGTTACACTATACAGTACCAGTTAAAAGTTTGGACACACCTACTCATTCAAGGGTTTTTCTTTATTTGTACTATTGTCTACATTGTAGAATAATAGTGAAGACATCAAAACTACAAAAATAACATGTAGTAACCAAAAAATTGTTAAACAAATCAAAATATATTTTATATTTGAGATTCTTCAAATATCCACCTTTTGCCTTGATGACAGCTTTAAACATTCTTGGCATTCTCTCAACCAGCTTCACCTGGAATGCTTTTCCAACAGTCTTGTAGGAGTTCCCACATATACTGAGCACTTGTTGGCTGCTTTTCCTTCACTCTGCTGTCCGACTCACCCAAACCATCTCAATTGGGTTGAGGTCGGGGGATTGTGGAGGCCAGGTCATCTGATGCAGCACTCCATCACTCTCCTTCTTGGTAAAATAGCCCGTACACAACCTCGAGGTGTGTTGGGTCATTGTCCTGTTGAAAAACAAATGATAGTCGCCCTAAGCCCAAACCAGATGGGATGGCGTATCGCTGCAGAATGCTGTGGTAGCCATGCTAGTTAAGTGTGCCTTGAATTCTAAATAAATCACAGAGAGTGTCACCAGCAAAGAACTCCCACACCATAACACCTCCTCCTCCATGCTTTACGGTGGTAACTACACATGCGGCGATCATCCGTTCACCCACACCGCGTCTCACAAAGACACAGCGGTTGGACAAATTTCCACCAGTCTAATGTCCATTGCTCGTGTTTCTTGGCCCAAGCAGGTCTCCTCTTCTTATTGGTGTCCTTTAGTAGTGGTTTCTTTGCAGCAATTCGACCATGAAGGCCTGATTCACACAGTCCCCTCTGAACTGTTGATGTTGAGATGTGTCTGTGACTTAAACTCTGTGAAGCATTTATTTGGGCTGCATTTTCTGAGACTGGTAACTTATCCTCTGCAGCAGAGGTAACTCTGGGTCTTCCATTCCTGTGGCGGTCCTCATGAGTGGCAGTTTCATCATAGCGCTTGATGGTTTTTATGACTGCACTTCAAGAAACTTTCAAAGTTCTTGAGATTTTCCGTATTGACTGACCTTCATGTCTTAAAGTAATGATGGACTGTCGTTTCCCTTGGCTTATTTGAGCTGTTCTTGACATAATATGGACTTAGTCTTTTACCAAATAGGGCTATCTTCTGTATACCCCCCCTACCTTGTCACAACACAACTGATTGGCTCAAACGCGTTAAGAAGGAAATCAATTCCACAAATTAACTTTTAAGAAGGCACACCTGTTAAGTATTTTTTTATTTTACAATTATTATTATTATTATTATTATTATATATTTTTTTAGGGGGGTAGATCAGCTTTAATATTGCAAATAGATTGTAACTTCCATCAATGTAATTGTCTGCATCACATCCAATCCCCCATGTTTTTTTCCCGCATATATACAGTGAGGGAAAAAAGTATTTGATCCCCTGCTGATTTTGTAAGTTTGCCCACTGACAAAGAAATGATCAGTCTATAATTTTAATGGTAGGTTTATTTGAACAGTGAGAGACAGAATAACAACAAAAAAAGCCTTGTTGGCACAGAGGTCAGCCGTTTCTTGTAGTTGGCCACCAGGTTTGCACACATCTCAGGAGGGATTTTGTCCCACTCCTCTTTGCAGATCTTCTCCAAGTCATTAAGGTTTCGAGGCTGACGTTTGGCAACTCGAACCTTCAGCTCCCTCCACAGATTTTCTATGGGATTAAGGTCTGGAGACTGGCTAGGCCACTCCAGGACCTTAATGTGCTTCTTCTTGAGCCACTCCTTTGTTGCCTTGGCCGTGTGTTTTGGGTCATTGTCATGCTGGACAACCTTGTCCCTGACATCCTTGGAGAGCTCTTTGGTCTTGGCCATGGTGGAGAGTTTGGAATCTGATTGATTGATTGCTTCTGTGGACAGGTGTCTTTTATACAGGTAACAAACGGAGATTAGGAGCACTCCCTTTAAGAGTGTGCTCCTAATCTCAGCTCGTTACCTGTATAAAAGACACCTGGGAGCCAGAAATCTTTCTGATTGAGGGGGTCAAATACAGTGGGGGAAAAAAGTATTTAGTCAGCCACCAATTGTGCAAGTTCTCCCACTTAAAAAGATGAGAGAGGCCTGTAATTTTCATCATAGGTACACGTCAACTATGACAGACAAAATGAGAAGAAAAAAATCCCGAAAATCACATTGTAGGATTTTTTATGAATTTATTTGCAAATTATGGTGGAAAATAAGTATTTGGTCAATAACAAAAGTTTCTCAATACTTTGTTATATACCCTTTGTTGGCAATGACACAGGTCAAATGTTTTCTGTAAGTCTTCACAAGGTTTTCACACACTTGCTGGTATTTTGGCCCATTCCTCCATGCAGATCTCCTCTAGAGCAGTGATGTTTTGGGGCTGTCGCTGGGCAACACAGACTTTCAACTCCCTCCAAAGATTTTCTATGGGGTTGAGATCTGGAGACTGGCTAGGCCACTCCAGGACCTTGAAATGCTTCTTACGAAGCCACTCCTTCGTTGACCGGGCGGTGTGTTTGGGATCATTGTCATGCTGAAAGACCCAGCCACGTTTCATCTTCAATGCCCTTGCTGATGGAAGGAGGTTTTCACTCAAAACTCACGATACATGGCCCCATTCATTCTTTCCTTTACACGGATCAGTCGTCCTGGTCCAATTGCAGAAAAACAGCCTCAAAGCATGATGTTGCCACCCCCATGCTTCACAGTAGGTATGGTGTTCTTTGGATGCAACTCAGCATTCTTTGTCCTCCAAACACGACGAGTTTAGTTTTTACCAAAAAGTTCTATTTTGGTTTCATCTGACCATATGACATTCTCCCAATCCTCTTCTGGATCATCCAAATGCACTCTAGCAAACTTCAGACGGGCCTGGACATGTACTGGCTTAAGCAGGGGGACACATCTGGCACTGCAGGATTTGAGTCCCTGGCGGTGTAGTGTGTTACTGATGGTAGGCTTTGTTACTTTGGTCCCAGCTCTCTGCAGGTCATTCACTAGGTCCCCCCGTGTGGTTCTGGGATTTTTGCTCACCGTTCTTGTGATCATTTTGACCCCACGGGGTGAGATCTTGCGAGGAGCCCCAGATCGAGGGAGATTATCAGTGGTCTTGTATGTCTTCCATTTCCTAATAATTGCTCCCACAGTTGATTTCTTCAAACCAAGCTGCTTACCTATTGCAGATTCAGTCTTCCCAGCCTGGTGCAGGTCTACAATTTTGTTTCTGGTGTCCTTTGACAGCTCTTTGGTCTTGGCCATAGTGGAGTTTGGAGTGTGACTGTTTGAGGTTGTGGACAGGTGTCTTTTATACTGATAACAAGTTCAAACAGGTGCCATTAATACAGGTAACGAGTGGAGGACAGAGGAGCCTCTTAAAGAAGAAGTTACAGGTCTGTGAGAGCCAGAAATCTTGCTTGTTTGTAGGTGACCAAATACTTATTTTCCACCATAATTTGCAAATACATTTATAAAAAATCCTACAATGTGATTTTTGGGATTTTTTTTCCTCAATTTGTCTGTCATAGTTGACGTGTACCTATGATGAAAATTACAGGCCTCTCTCATCTTTTTAAGTGGGAGAACTTGCACAATTGGTGGCTGACTAAATACTTTTTTCCCCCACTGTATGTAAACTTCTCACCCACTGGGAACGTGAGAAATAAATAAAAGCTGAAATAAATAATTCTCTCTACTATTATTCTGACATTTCACATTCTTAAAATAAAGTGGTGATCCTAACTGACCTAAAACAGGGAATTTTTACTAGGATTAAATGTCAGAAATTGTGAAAAACTGAGTTTAAATGTTTTTGGCTAATGTGTATTTAAACTTCCGACTTCAACTATATATGTATGTATGTATGTATGTATGTATGTATGTATGTATGTATGTATGTATGTATGTATGTATGTATGTATGTATGTATGTATGTATGTATGTATGTATGTATGTATGTATGTGTTTAAATACACCATAGCCAAATACATTTAAACTCAGTTTTTCACAATTCCTGACATTTCATCCTAGTAAATATTCCCTGTCTTAGGTCAGTTAGGATCACCACTTTATTTTAAGAATGTGAAATGTCAGAATAATAGTTTTTATTTCTTTCATCACATTCCCAGTGGGTCAGAAGTTTACATACACTCAATTAGTATTTGGTAGGATTGCCTTTAAATTGTTTAACTTGGGTCAAACGTTGCGGGTAGCCTTCCACAAGCTTCCCACAATAAGTTGGGTGAATTCTGGCCCTTTCCTCCTGACAGAGCTGGTGTAACTGAGTCAGGTTTGTAGGCCTCCTTGCTCGCACACGCTTTTTCAGTTTTGCCCACACATTTTCTATAGGATTGAGGTCAGGGCTTTGTGATGTCCACTCCAATACCTTGACTTTGTTGTCCTTATGCCATTTTGCCACAACTTTGGAAGTATGCTTGGGGTCATTGTCCATTTGGAAGACCCATTTGCGACCAAGCTTTAACTTCCTGACTGATGTCTTGAGATGTTGCTTCAATATATCCACATAATTTTCCTTCCTCATGATGCCATCTATTTTGTGAAGTGCTCCAGTCCCTCCTGCAGCAACGCACCCCCACAGCATGATGCTGCCACCCCCGTTCTTCACGGTTGGGATGATGTTCTTCGTCCCCCTTTTTCCACCAAACATAACGATGGTTATTATGGCCAAACAGTTCTGTTTTTGTTTAATCAGACCAGAGGACATTTATCCAAAAAGTACGATCTTTGTCCCCATGTGCAGTTGCAAACCGTAGCCTGGCTTTTTTATGGTGGTTTTGGAGCAGTTGCTTCTTCCTTGCTGAGCGGCCTTTCAGGTTATGTCGATATAGGACTCGTTTTACTGTGGATATAGATACTTTTGTACCTGTTTCCTCCAGCATCTTCACAAGGTCCTTTGCTGTTGTTCTGGGATTGATTTGCACATTTCGCTCCAAAGTACATTCATCTCTAGGAGACAGAACGCGTGTCCTTCCTGAGCGGTATGACGGCTGCGTGGTCCCATGGTGTTTATACTTGCGTACTATTGTTTGTACAGATGAACGTGGTACCTTCAGGTGTTTAGAAATGGCTCTCAAGGATGAACCAGACTTGTGGAGGTCTACAATTATTTATCTGAGGTCTTTGCTGATTTCTTTTGATTTTCCCATGATGTCAAGCAAAGAGGCACTGAGTTTGAAGGTAGGCCTTGAAATACATCCACAGGTACACCTCCAATTGACTCAAATGATGTCAATTAGCCTATCAGAAGCTTCTAAAGCCATGACATCATTTTCTGGAATTTTCCAAGCTGTTTAAAGGCACAGTCAACTTAGTGCATGTAAACTTCTGACCCACTGGAATTGTGATACAGTGAATTATAAGTGAAAATCTTTCTGTAAACAATTGTTGGAAAATTTACTTGTGTCATGCACAAAGTAGATGTCCTAACCGACTTGCCAAAACTATAGTTTGTTAACAAGAAATGAGTGGAGTGGTTGAAAAACGAGTTTTAATGACTCCAACCTAAGTGTATGTAAACTTCCGACTTCAACTGTATGTATGTATATATATATATACAGTGGGGAGAACAAGTATTTGATACACTGCCAATTTTGCAGGTTTTCATACTTACAAAGCATGTAGAGGTCTGTAATTTTTATCATAGGTACACTTCAACTGTGAGAGACGGAATCTAAAACAAAAATCCAGAAAATCACATTGTATGATTTTTAAGTAATTCATTTGCATTTTATTGCATGACGTAAGTATTTGATACATCAGAAAAGCAGAACTTAATATTTGGTACAGAAACCTTTGTTTGCAATTACAGAGATCATACGTTTCCTGTAGGTCTTGACCAGGTTTGCACACACTGCAGCAGGGATTTTGGCCCACTCCTCCATACAGACCTTCTCCAGATCCTTCAGGTTTCGGGGCTGTCGCTGGGCAATACGGACTTTCAGCTCCCTCCAAAGATTTTCTATTGGGTTCATGTCTGGAGACTGGCTAGGCCACTCCAGGACCTTGAGATGCTTCTTACGGAGCCACTCCTTAGTTGCCCTGGCTGTGTGTTTCGGGTCGTTGTCATGCTGAAAGACCCAGCCACGATCCATCTTCAATGCGCTTACTGAGGGAAGGAGGTTGTTGGCCAAGATCTCATTTTACATTTACATTTTAGTCATTTAGCAGACGCTCTTATCCAGAGCGACTTACAGTTAGTGAATACATATTTTTTATTTTTTTATACTGGCCCCCCGTGGGAATCGTACCCACAACCCTGGCGTTGCAAACGCCATGCTCTATCAACTGAGCTACATCCCTGCCGGCCATTCCCTCCCCTACCCTGGACGACGCTGGGCTAATTGTGCGCCGCCCATGAGTCTCCCGGTCGCGGCCGGCTGCGACAGAGCCTGGATTCGAACCAGGATCTCTAGTGGCACAGTTAACACTGCGATGCAGTGCCTTAGACCACTGCGCCACTCAGGAGATACATGGTCCCATCCATCCTCCCATCAATACGGTGCAGTCGTCCTGTCCCCTTTGCAGAAAAGCATCCCCAAAAAAGGATGTTTCCACCTCCATGCTTCACGGTTGGGATGGTGTTCTTGGGGTTGTACTCATCCTTCTTCTTCCTCCAAACACGGCGAGTGGAGTTTAGACCAAAAAGCTATATATTCGTCTCATCAGACCACATTACCTTCTCCCATTCCTCCTCTGGATCATCCAGATGGTCATTGGCAAACTTCAGACGGGCCTGGACATGCGCTGGCTTGAGCAGGGGGACCTTGTGTGCGCTGCAGGATTTTGATCCATGACGGCGTAGTGTGTTACTAATGGTTTTCTTTGAGACTGTGGTCCCAGCTCTCTTCAGGTAATTGACCAGGTCCTGCCGTGTAGTTCTGGGCTGATCCCTCACCTTCCTCATGATCATTGATGCCCCATGAGGTGAGATCTTGCATGGAGCCCCAGACCGAGGGTGATTGACCGTCATCTTGAACTTCTTCCATTTTCTAATAATTGCGCCAACAGTTGTTGCCTTCTCACCAAACTGCTTGCCTATTGACCTGTAGCCCATCCCAGCCTTGTGCAGGTCTACAATTTTATCCCTGACGTCCTTACACAGCATTCTGGTCTTGGCCATTGTGGAGAGGTTGGAGTCTGTTTGATTGAGTGTGTGGACAGGTGTCTTTTATACAGGCAACGAGTTCAAACAGATGCAGTTAATACAGGTAATGAGTGGAGAACAGGAGGGCTTCTTAAAGAAAAACTAACAGGTCTGTGAGAGCCGGAATTCTTACTGGTTGGTAGGTGATCGAATACTTATGTCATGCAATAAAATGCAAATTAATTACTTTAAAATCATACAATGTGATTTTCTGGTTTTTTGTTTAAGATTCCGTCTCTCACAGTTGAAGTGTACCTATGATAAAAGTTACAGACCTCTACATGCTTTGTAAGTAGAAAAACCTGCAAAATCGGCAGTGTATCAAATACTTGTTCTCCCCACTGTATACAGTGAGGGAAAACAGTATTTGATCCCCTGCTGATTTTGTAAGTTTGCCCACTGACAAAGAAATGATCAGTCTATAATTTTAATGGTAGGTTTATTTGAACAGTGAGAGACAGAATAACAACAACAAAATCCAGGAAAACGCATGTCAAAAATGTTATAAAATGAATTGCATTTTAATGAGGGAAATAAGTATTTGACCCCTTCTCAATCAGAAAGATTTCTGGCTCCCAGGTGTCTTTTATACAGGTAACGAGCTGAGATTAGAAGCACACTCTTAAAGGGAGTGCTCCTAATCTCAGTTTGTTACCTGTATAAAAGACAGCTGTCCACAGAAGCAATCAATCAATCAGATTCCAAACTCTCCACCATGGCCAAGACCAAAGAGCTCTCCAAGGATGTCAGGGACAAGATTGTAGACCTACACAAGGCTGGAATGGGCTACAAGACCATCGCCAAGCAGCTTGGTGAGAAGGTGACAACAGTTGGTGCGATTATTCGCAAATGGAAGAAACACAAAAGAACTGTCAATCTCCCTCGGCCTGGGGCTCCATGCAAGATCTCACCTTGTGGAGTTGCAATGATCATAAGAACGGTGAGGAATCAGCCCAGAACTACACGGGAGGATCTTGTCAATGATCTCAAGGCAGCTGGGAGCATAGTCACCAAGAAAACAATTGGTAACACACTACGCCGTGAAGGACTGAAATTCTGCAGCGCCCGCAAGGTCCCCCTGCTCAAGAAAGCACATATACATGCCCATCTGAAGTTTGCCAATGAACATCTGAATGATTCAGAGGAGAACTGGGTGAAAGTGTTGTGGTCAGATGAGACCAAAATCGAGCTCTTTGGCATCAACTCAACTCGCCATGTTTGGGGGAGGAGGAATGCTGCCTATGACCCCAAGAACATAATCCCCACCGTCAAACATGGAGGTGGAAACATTAGAAGCAATCAATCAATCAGATTCCAAACTCTCCACCATGGCCAAGACCAAAGAGCTCTCCAAGGATGTCAGGGACAAGGTTGTCCAGCATGACAATGACCCAAAACACACGGCCAAGGCAACAAAGGAGTGGCTCAAGAAGAACCACATTAAGGTCCTGGAGTGGCCTAGTCAGTCTCCAGACCTTAATCCCATAGAAAATCTGTGGAGGGAGCTGAAGGTTCGAGTTGCCAAATGTCAGGCTCGAAACCTTAATGACTTGGAGAAGATCTGCAAAGAGGAGTGGGACAAAATCCCTCCTGAGATGTGTGCAAACCTGGTGGCCAACTACAAGAAATGTCTGACCTCTGTGATTGCCAACAAGGGTTTTGCCACCAAGTACTAAGTCATGTTTTGCAGAGGGGTCAAATACTTATTTCCCTCATTAAAATGCAAATCAATTTATAACATTTTTGACATTTTGTAAGTTTGCCCACTGACAAAGACATGATCAGTCTATAATTTTAATGGTAGGTTTATTTAAACAGTGAGAGACAGAATAACAACAACAAAAATCCAGAAAAACGCATGTCAAAAATGTTATAAATTGATTTGCATTTTAATGAGGGAAATAAGTACAGTGGGGATAAAAAGTATTTAGTCAGCCACCTATTGTGCAAGTTCTCCACTTAAAAAGATGAGAGAGGCCTGTAATTTTCATCATAGGTTCACGTCAACTATGACAGACAAATTGAGAAAAAAAAATCCAGAAAATCACATTGTAGGATTTTTTATGAATTTATTTGCAAATTATGGTGGAAAATAAGTATTTGGTCACCTACAAACAAGCAAGATTTCTGGCTCTCACAGACCTGTAACTTCTTCTTTAAGAGGCTCCTCTGTCCTCCACTCGTTACCTGTATTAATGGCACCTGTTTGAACTTGTTATCAGTATAAAAGACACCTGTCCACAACCTCAAACAGTCACACTCCAAACTCCACTATGGCCAAGACCAAAGAGCTGTCAAAGGACACCAGAAACAAAATTGTAGACCTGCACCAGGCTGGGAAGACTGAATCTGCAATAGGTAAGCAGCTTGGTTTGAAGAAATCAACTGTGGGAGCAATTATTAGGAAATGGAAGACATACAAGACCACTGATAATCTCCCTCGATCTGGGGCTCCACGCAAGATCTCACCCGTGGGGTCAAAATGATCACAAGAACGGTGAGCAAAAATCCCAGAACAACACGGGGTGACCTAGTGAATGACCTGCAGAGAGCTGGGACCAAAGTAACAAAGCCTACCATCAGTAACACACTACGCCGCCAGGGACTCAAATCCTGCAGTGCAAGACGTGTCCCCCTGCTTAAGCCAGTACATGTCCAGGCCCGTCTGAAGTTTGCTAGATTGCATTTGGATGATCCAGAAGAGGATTGGGAGAATGTCATATGGTCAGTTGAAACCAAAATAGAACTTTTTGGTAAAAACTCAACTCGTCGTGTTTGGAGGACAAAGAATGCTGAGTTGCATCCAAAGAACACCATACCTACTGTGAAGCATGGGGGTGGAAACATAATGCTTTGGGGCTGTTTTTCTGCAAAGGGACCAGGACGACTGATCCGTGTAAAGGAAAGAATGAATGGGGCCAGGTATCGTGAGATTTTGAGTGAAAACCTCCTTCCATCAGCAAGGGCATTGAAGATGAAACGTGGCTGGGTCTTTCAGCATGACAATGATTCCAAACACACCGCCCGGGCAACGAAGGAGTGGCTTCGTAAGAAGCATTTCAAGGTCCTGGAGTGGCCTAGCCAGTCTCCAGATCTCAACCCCATAGATAATCTTTGGAGGGAGTTGAAAGTCCGTGTTGCCCAGCGACAGCCCCAAAACATCACTGCTCTAGAGGAGATCTGCATGGAGGAATGGGCCAAAATACCAGCAACAGTGTGTGAAAACCTCGTGAAGACTTACAGAAAACGTTTGACCTGTGTCATTGCAAACAAAGGGTATGACCAAATACTTATTTTCCACCATAATTTGCAAATAAATTCATAAAAAATCCTACAATGTGATTTTCTGGATTTTTTTCTTCTCAATTTGTCTGTCATAGTTGACGTGTACCTATGATGAAAATTACAGGCCTCTCAAGTGGGAGAACTTGCACAATTGGTGGCTGACTAAATACTTTTTTCCCCCACTGTATATACATTTTATAGACACAGTCAATTTTACAATCATTCTATTTTGTTTGTTTTTACTCCTGAACATCCTCTACCCTCAACCGCTCCGATCATTTTCATGATGTCCATCCGGTTTGCATCTATATGCCATATCGTTCTAACTGTGCTCTTTCACACCTGTTCATTGAAATGCATTTCAGTCAGTGGACTACCTCATGAACCTGGTTGAGAGAATGCCAAGGGTGGCTATTTAAAGAATCTCAAATATAAAATATATTTTGATTTGTTTAGCACTTTTTTGGTTACTACATGATTCCATTTGTGTTATTTCATAGTTTTGATGTCTTCACTATTATTCTACAATGTAAAAAATAGTAAAAATAAATTAAAACCCTTGAATGAGTTGGTGTGTCCAAACTTTTGACTGGTAGTGTATATACAAACGTATGTGGACACCCCTTAAAATTAGTGGAATCGGCTATTTCAGCCACACCCGTTGCTGACAGGTGTATAAAATCGAGCAAACAGCCATGCAATCGCCATAGACAAACATTGGCAGTAGAATGGCCTTACTGAAGAGCTCAGTGGCTTTCAACATGGCACCGTCATAGGATGCCACCTTTCCAAGAAGTCAGTTCGTCAAATTTCTGCCCTGCTAGAGCTGCCCCGAACAACTGTAAGTGCTGTTATTGTGAAGTGGAAACGTCTAGGAGTAACAACGGCTCACCCGCGAAGTGGTAGTCCACACAAGCTCACAGAACGGGACCGCTGTGTGCTTAAGCGCGTAGCGTGTAAAAATGGTCTGTCCTCGGTTGCAACACTCAGTATCGAGTTCCAAACTGCCTTTGAAACAACGTCAACACAAGAACTGTTCATCGGGAGCTTCATGAAATGGGTTTCCATGGCCGAGCTGCCGCACACAAGGCTAAGATCACCATGCGCAATGCCAAGCGTCGGCTTGAGTGGTGTAAAGCTCGCCACCATTGGACTCTTGAGCAGTGGAAACGTGTTGTCTGGAGTGATGAATCACGCTTCACCATCTGGCAGTCCGATGGACAAATCTGGGTTAGGCGGATGCCAGGAGAATGCTACCTGCCCCAATGCATAGTGCCAACTGTAAAGTTTGGTGGAGGAGGAATAATGGTCTGGGGCTATTTTTCATGGTTCGAGTTAGGCACCTTAGGTCCAATGAAGGGAAATCTTTACACTATAGCATACAATGACATTCTAGACGATTCTGTACTTCCAGCTTTGTGGCAACAGTTGGGGGAAGGCCTTTTCCTGTTTCAGCATGACATTACCCCCGTGCACAAAACGAGGTCCATCCAGAAATGGTTTGTCGAGATTGGTGTGGAAGAACTTGACTGGCCTGCACAGAGCCCTGACCTCAACCCCATCGAACACCTTTGGGATGAATTGCAACGCTGACTGCGAGCCAGGCCTAATTGCCCAACATCAGTGCTCGACTTCACTAATACTCTTGTGGCATTAGTCCCCGCAGCAATGTTCCAACATCTAGTGGAAAGCCTTACCAGAAGAGTGGAGGCTGTTATAGCAGCAAAGGGGGGACCAACTCCATATTAATGCCATGATTTTAGAATGAGATATTCGACGAACAACTTTTGATCATGTAGTGTATGTTGCTAAGACATTATGAAACGCTTGCTTCTTTGCTTGTATGGATTCACCACTTTTTAAATGCTTAAAACGGCTAAAACTTCCCCTGCATTTCATCCAGCTTTTATCCGAACTACCACAATATGTATTTCAGACAATTCATTCTCCAAGATTAAAGTAAATTGATGTAGGATGCATGTTAGAAGATTTGAATGCTGCAAGAGGCAATTTTACAACCAGGCCTTCCATTCTTTTAACAGCTCAGTTGGATGCCCTTGAGGATAAAATGAGGGACAAGGACATTACAAGTTTAATATTTTCAAACACAGATAAATAATTCATACATCTACTGTCTTTCAGGACATGGCGGGCTGCGGAGAAAACAGAAGGGGTCAAAACGAAATGTAAAATGTTGATTCAACCTCGCTCCCCAACCATTGCCCTCCCATGAAAGGTGAAATGTATTATTCTTTTTTGCGGAGAGAAAATGCTTGTAAAGCTTTGAGGACACTACACAACTCCTCCTTTCTACAGTCGTGGTCAAAATGTATGAGAATGACACAAATACTAATTTTCACAAAGTCTGCTGCCTCAGTTTTGATGATGGAAATTTGCATATACTCCAGAATGTCATGGAGAGTGATCAGATGAATTGCAATTAATTGCAAAGTCCCTCTTTGCCATGAAAATGAACTTAATCCCCAAAAAACATTTCCACTGCATTTCAGCCCTGCCACAAAAGGACCAGCTGACATCATGTCAGTGATTCTCTCGTTAACCCAGGTGAGAGTGTTGACGAGGACAAGACTGGAGATCACTCTGTTATGCTGATTGAGTTAGAATAACAGACTGGAAGCTTTAAAAGGAGGGTGGTGCTTGAAATCATTGTTCTTCCTCTGTTAACCATGGTTACTTGCAAGGAACACTTGCCGTCATCATTGCTTTGCACAAAAAGGGCTTCACAGGCAAGGATATTGCTGCTAGTAAGATTGCACCTAACTCAACCATTTATCGGATCATCAAGAACTTCAAGGAGAGAGGTTCAATTGTTGTGAAGAAGGCGTCAGGGCGCCCAAGAAAGTCCAGCAAGCGCCAGGACCGTCTCCTAAAGTTGATTCAGCTGCGGGATCAGGGCACCACCTGTGCAGAGCTTGCTCAGGAATGGCAGCAGGCAGGTGTGAGTGCATCTGCACGCACAGTGAGGCGAAGACTTTTGGAGGATGGCCTGGTGTCAAGAAGGGCAGCAAAGAAGCCACTTCTCTCCAGGAAAAACATCAGGGACAGAAGGTACAGGGATTGGACTGCTGAGGACTGGGGTAAAGTCATTTTCTCTGATGAATCCCCTTTCCGATTGATTGGGGCATCCGGTAAACACCTTGTCCGGAGAAGACAAGGTGAGCGCTACCATCAGTCCTGTGTCATGCCAACAGTAAAGCATCCTG
This sequence comes from Coregonus clupeaformis, assembly GCF_020615455.1. Lineage (NCBI taxonomy): Eukaryota > Metazoa > Chordata > Actinopteri > Salmoniformes > Salmonidae > Coregonus > Coregonus clupeaformis. The sequence continues at coordinate 32,959,184 of NC_059215.1, read as the reverse complement.
AGACCATTCATGTGTGGGGTTGCTTCTCAGCCAAGGGAGTGGGCTCACTCACATTTTTGCCTAAGAACACAGCCATGAATAAAGAATGGTACCAACACATCCTCAGAGAGCAACTTCTCCCAACCATCCAAGAACAGTTTGGTGACGACCAATGCCTTTTCCAGCATGATGGAGCACCTTGCCATAAGGCAAAATTCATAACTAAGTGGCTCGGTGAACAAAACATCGACATTTTGGGTCCATGGCCAGGAAACTCCCCAGACCTTAATCCCATTGAGAACTTGTGGTCGATCCTCAAGAGGCGGGTGGACAAACAAAAACCCACAAATTCTGACAAACTCCAAGCATTGATTATGTAAGAATGGGCTGCCATCAGTCAGGATGTGGCCCAGAAGTTAATTGACAGCATGCCAGGGCGGATTGCAGAGATCTTGAAAAAGAAGGGTCAACACTGCAAATATTGACTCTTTGCATAAACTTAATGTAATTGTCAATAAAAGCCTTTGACACATATGGAATGCTTGTAATTATACTTCAGTATGCCATAGTAACATCTGACAAAAATATCTCATAACACAGAAGCAGCGAACTTTGTGAAGACCAATACTTGTGTCATTCTCAAAACTTTTGACCACGACTGTACAGTTCCATTCTACATGTAGGCTGTCCACATATGCAATAAATCTAACACCAGTGATTATATGGATTAATATCTGTTGAATAATATCAGATAAATACACTAACGACAGTATTCCACAGCATACATGTACATTTAAATGCTTTGTTTTGATTGTACTGTATACTACAATACTGCATTCCATTTGCTTAATCAAACACCCTCTACATTTACTAAGAATAGGCTACCTATTGAAAGCCAGTCCAGTAGCTACATGTCACGTCAAGAAAACGACAGATCGGCCTTGTTGTAGCAATGTGTAGTAGCTGGTGATGCATAAACAAAGATGTCCGCCATCTATAGCTAAGATAAGAGAAAGAAATAGGATGACGACAGTCGGGTGAGGATAGGCTACTCAAACACAACACATCACTACATTCTAGGACTAGTGCCAACTGCCAAGAAAAGCCTGTTGAGCAGAGAGAGGACAGAAATGACACCCATCAACGAGGACGAGTGGGTGTTTCAGAACGATGGTCAAAAGGGCAAAGGACAGTGCGTCAAGGCGCTTGACCTATCCACCAGGCTTTGAATTGACACAAAACTCCATTGGGGTGAGGCATCAGCAGAACCAACTCTCTACAATAGATGGCAATGGCAATAAATGGCCCTCGATTGAAAAAGAGCAGAAGATGCATTTCAGAGCCGGCTGACTGACAGCCAGGTAGAACTGGGATAAGTGGACTGAAAAGGGGGCGGTTTGTAGCGTCCAATCCTGTGTCAGGGTCACAGGTGATGTCCTTTAGAAGCTTTGGGGAGGGGGAGTGCGGTATCTTAAATAAAGGTTAAATAAAAAATACATAAAAATCTTCCAACCTGCTCCCCCCCACTGGCAATTCCCTCAAATGTCACACCAAAATAGATCTAATTTAGTTGGGTAAAAGAAGGGTAAAAGACCCCTATCCACACTCCATTACAGCTGTGTGTGGCCTATTTGAGCTCAGCTCGATCTCCACCAAAAACGCACACACAAAATAATATGAGGAAGACTTTTGACCAGAGCGGAAAAAGAAACACACCATAATAAGCTGACAGTCCCCGAAATTGGGCACTAGAATTACCCCAATTAAAAATATATATGTTTCCATGACTTATTTGATTGATTTCACACCGTTATAGAAGTCACAAGACAGCAATCCAGACCTTCCTAGAATTATGTCAACGTCCTCTGTCGAATAAACGTGTATTTGCCTTTCTCTGGTGGTCGGCTGCATCATTCAATTAATTTATATATAAATTCACTGCAACGTTACGTCAAAGAGGCGGTCCTTAGAAAAACATTTATCCAGCTCGACTGCTTCACGGCACAGACGTGGCAAAGCAATCGCTGAATTTGTCTCAAGCAGGCGGATCTAAATACCTAACTTTTATAGCTCTACGATAAAGAATGCGACCTACACACCTCCTTAAACCTACAATAAGTAACAAAGTAATTTTGTGTGGAAGTTAAACATTTGTTTTACGTCGGAGGCAGATGCATTGCATATGCTCAGAACGACAAAATTAAGCCCTTTACATCACCCTTCTCCCCTTGTCTGTAGGAGGGACGCACGGTGTTAAAAAGGCCCCCAAATGTTGATTTAGACGTTCACAAAATTTAACAGATTCTGACTATCACCAATGTCATGATATGTTTGGTAAAGTAATAAAGAAGGTGAAATATCTTGGGTAGATGTTCATAAAACAGATCATAACTATATATGGACATATTATAATGTATGAAAAGGCTTATTCATTCACATTTTTGTAATTTATTTTTTAGCATATTTGTATGTGGTTTATTATACTTTTATTATGTACTAGATCATATGGGTTGAAAAGTGTTTTTTTCTCAGACATAAATAAACAATTCCAGGTGAAAGCCAAAGGTCATAGCTTTCTAGAAGGGGAAACACTACTACATTAATAAAATATTGATGATTAAAACCATAGCGAAACAGTGCAAAACGGCTGTCAGCTCAACTATAAACTCTTTGTCAGTTCAGTTAAAAACTTAGAGGTTGAAGATAAATGAGTATGTATAAAGAAATAAAGCTCTGACAGACTCCTACAATAGGTTGAAACATCCAGAAAAGCATGATCTTTGTCAGTGGCCATAAACAGGGATATTTGTGGGCCTAGTATTGTGCTGCACCACATTTCCTTATTTCATCCATTCATTATGGGTAAAATCACAAGAATAAATAAAAGATGTCAGCCTGTAGTCACTCTTCCCGCCAGGGGAATGTGGAAGCCCTGGTAATCACATATGGCACAATAGCCTACCCTTAATCCTCATTTATTTTTTATTTCTGTGATGTCATTCTCTTTAAGCCGTGGCAAATGGGGGGGATCCCTCAAGTTCTCTCTCTATGCCCTCATTCCAGTCAGGGTAATAAGAGAACATTGTGATTTACTGTCACTGAACCGCGAGGAGTGCATCAGAGAGAATCCACTGCGGCAGGGCCATTCATATAGATTTAACTTCCCACAGAATTAGACCAGATGCCTACATGTCTATTATATTTCAAGCATGACCTTGGTCTCCATATGATGAAAAATATCACTGGGGGGGTGGAGGTGGAGAGGGAGAGAGAGAGTTAGTGGGGGGAGAGAAAAAAAAAAACTATTTAGTCCTCTTTAAAAAAAAAAATTTTATTTTTTTATTTCACCTTTATTTAACCAGGTAAGCCAGTTGAGAACAGGTTCTCATTTACAACTGCGACCTGGCCAAGATAAAGCAAAGTAGTGCAATAAAAACAACACAGAGTTACATATGGGGGTAAAGAAAAAAACATAAAGTCAGAAAATACAACAGAAAATATATATACAGTGTGTGCAAATGTAGCAAGTTATGGAGGTAAGGCAATAAATGGGCTATAGTGCAGAATAATTACAATAGTATTAACACTGGAATGCTAGATGTGCAAGAGATTATGTGCAAATAGAGATACTGGGGTGCAAAAGAGCAAATAAAATAACAATATAGGGATGAGGTAGTTGGGTGGGCTAATTTCAGATGGGCTGTGTACAGGTGCAGTGATCGGTAAGGTGCTCTGACAACTGATGCTTAAAGTTATTGGGGGAGATAAGAGTCTCCAGCTTCAGAGATTTTTGCAATTCGTTCCAGTCATTGGCAGCAGAGAACTGGAAGGAATGGCGGCCAAAGGAGGTGTTGGCTTTGGGAATGACCAGTGAGATATACCTGCTGGAGCGCAGACTACGGGTGGGTGCTGCTATGGTGACCAATGAGCTAAGATAGGGCGGGGATTTGCCTAGCAGTGATTTATAGATGGCCTGGAGCCAGTGGGTTTGACCGACGAACATGTAGTGAGGACCAGCCAACAAGAGCGTACAGGTCACAGTGGTGGGTAGTGTATGGGGCTTTGGAGACAAAACGGATGGCACTGTGATAGACTACATCCAATTTGCTGAGTAGAGTGTTGGAGGCTATTTTGTAAATGACATCGCCGAAGTCAAGGATCGGTAGGATAGTCAGTTTTACGAGGGCATGTTTGGCAGCATGAGTGAAGGAGGCTTTGTTGCGAAATAGGAAGCCGATTCTAGATTTAACTTTGGATTGGAGATTCTTTATGTGAGTCTGGAAGTTGAGTTTACAGTCTAACCAGACACCTAGATATTTGTAGTTGTCCACATACTCTAGGTCAGACCCGTCGAGAGTGGTGATTCTAGTCGGGTGGGCGGGTGCTAGCAGCGTTCGATTGAAAAGCATGCATTTAGTTTTACTAGTGTTTAAGAGCAGTTGAAGGCTACTGAAGGATTGTTGTATGGCATTGAAGCTCGTTTGGAGGTTTGTTAACACAGTGTCCAATGAAGGGCCAGATGTATACAAAATGGTGTCGTCTGCGTAGAGGTGGATCTGAGAGTCACCAGCAGCAAGAGCGACATCATTGATATACACGGAGAAAAGTGTCGGCCCAAGAATTGAACCCTGTGGCACCCCCATAGAGACTGCCATAGGTCCAGACAACAGGCCCTCCGATTTGACACACTGAACTCTATCTGAGAAGTAGTTGGTGAACCAGGCGAGGCAGTCATTTGAGAAACCAAGGCTATTTAGTCTGCCAATAAGAATGCGGTGGTTGACAGAGTCGAAAGCCTTGGCCAGGTCGATGAAGACGGCTGCACAGTACTGTCTATTATCAATCGCGGTTATAATATCGTTTAGGACCTTGAGCGTGGCTGAAGTGCACCCGTGACCAGCTCGGAAACCGGATTGCATAGCGGAGAAGGTACGGTGGTATTCGAAATGGTCGATGATCTGTTTGTTAACTTGGCTTTCGAATACTTTCGAAAGGCAGGGCAGGATGGATATAGGTCTGTAGCAGTTTAGATCTAGAGTGTCAACCCCTTTGAAGAGGGGGATGACCGCGGCAGCTTTCCAATCTCTGGGGATCTCAGACGTTATGAAAGAGAGGTTGAACAGACTAGTAATAGGGGTTGCGACAATTTCGGCGGCTAGTTTTAGGAAGAAAGGGTCCAGATTGTCTAGCCCAGCTGATTTGTAGGGGTCCAGATTTTGCAGCGCTTTCAAAACATCAACTGTCTGAATTTGTGTGAAGGAGAAGCGGGGGGGCATGGGCAAGTTGCAGCAGAGGGTGCAGAGTTGGTGGCCGGGTTAGTGGTAGCCAGATGGAAAGCATGGCCAGCTGTAGCAAAATGCTTGTTGAAATTCTCGATTATTGTAGATTTATCGGTGGTGATAGTGTTTCCTAGCCTCAGTGCAGTGGGCAGCTGGGAGGAAGTGCTCTTATTCTCCATGGACTTTACAGTGTCCCAAAACTTTTTGGAGTTAGTGCTACAGGATGCAAATTTCTGTTTGAAAAAGTTAGCCTTTGCTTTCCTGACTGCTTGTGTATATTGGTTCCTAACTTCCCTGAAAAGTTGCATATCGCGGGGCTATTTGATGCTAATGCTGTACGCCACAGGATGTTTTTGTGCTGGTCAAGGGCAGTCAAGTCTGAGGAGAACCAGGGGCTATATCGGTTCTTAGTTCTGTATTTTTTGAATGGGGCATGTTTATTTAAGATTGAGAGGAAATTACTTTTAAGGAACAACCAGGCATCCTCTACTGACGGAATGAGATGCTGCATATAGAGTGTAGCCCAAAATAGATCCATGGTTTCAAGTTCTCTTAAAATAGTGTATGAATCATTTAGTTTACTTTCGCTGCTGATAAGGTGCTTTTAAGATTTTAGCATGATGTACATTTAGATGAGGAGGACCAAGCGAGTCACAGTCAAAGAAGGGCCGTTACTGGATAATCTTGAAATATTTCAAATGGGCATTTGTTTTAGCCTGCCTGGAGTGCCACATATTTTGCAACTATGCTATTGGTTCCATTGCGCCAGGCAAGCTCAATCACGCCCAGCTTAAAAGTATTTAAAATGATTTAAAATAGGATTTTTGAACCCAAGTCTGCTATACTAAAGATATTGGGATAGTCTTGTATCGGTCCTGTTGTCTAGTAGAACCTGAAACATAAAGGGAAATCTCAGATAAAATTGGACCGCACGCATAGAGATCGTGGAGACCCTAGGCTTCTTTCTTATTTTCTTTCTTCTCTTTCAGAAGCTGATGATAATTGGATTTATTGGCTGACATAGGCTGACCTACATACGACGTACCTAACAAATCCTCTCAGCATGGGTGTGGGCATCCTATTCCCTCAATGTTATCTCAATGTTGTTTCAATGTTGAAGAAGCATATTTATTTTTGTAACTGCTTTACAATACAGTACACAACAGATAGAATCTCAACTCTATCCATTGTTTTATGTATCGCACAAAGTGTTCTAGTTGGGCTCAGGAAAGAGATGTGCGTCATGCTTTCAACATGATTAGTCATCTACTCAGGCAACGTTTCGCATTACCAAGAAGGAAAGATGATGAGAAGAGACCTATATATGCACATCCACTGAAGAGGGAAGGGGAGTGTGTGTGTGTGTGTGTGCGCGCGCCTGTCTGTTGTGCTCAGAGTATAAATGGTACACCATGAGTCACCATTAAGTAACTTAGCTCTCAACTCGCCATCGCCCACATGTGGTGTATGTGGTACCAGTGTGTTCTGAGGTGTCTCTGCTCTCTGGGCTGTGAGGCAGTCAGTTGAGATGTGTGTCTGAACAGTGCAGAGCCAGAGAGGCCAAACAACATCTGCATGGACCCTATGGACAGCCCATTAGACTGGACGAAGCTGCTTTGTGGTGAGAGGGGAGGAATATTGAGTCTATATGGAGTGTATTAGTGAGAGGGGGAGAGAGAGAGATAGGGGAGAGACGGAGAATGAGAGAGAAAGGGGAGAGAGGAACAGAGAGAGAGAGAGCGAGAGAGAGCTGGAGCGAGAGAGAGAGAGAGAGAGAGAGAGAGAGAGAGAGAGAGAGAGAGAGAGAGAGAGAGAGAGAGAGAGAGAGAGAGAGGAGCCACTTTATCAAACAGGGGAAGTTTCTATTCTAATCTAGACCATCAGCAACTACTCTCCTGTGGTTGTGACTATATAAGAGCCCTACGTTGTCTGCATTCTCAACAATAAAAGAAACAAAGGCACAAACACAAACAAGCTAAAACTAGCTGGTTCTTAAAAGACCCTGGGTATCTTTCTACAGCAAGGCAGGGTCGGTACAAAAGTGAAAAACAAGAGGTAACAGAGAGAAAAGTATTTCTCTGTCATTCATTCTCTCGCTCTACACACCAGATCTGGGTTCCAATTACAGTGGGGAAAAAAGTATTTAGTCAGCCACCAATTGTGCAAGTTCTCCCACTTGAGAGGCCTGTAATTTTCATCATAGGTACACATCAACTATGACAGACAAAATGAGAAAATAAATTCTAGAAAATCACATTGTAGGATTTTTAATGAATTTATTTGCAAATTATGGTGGAAAATAAGTATTTGGTCAATAACAAAAGTTTCTCAATACTTTGTTATATACCCTTTGTTGGCAATGACACAGGTAAAATGTTTTCTGTAAGTCTTCACAAGGTTTTCACACACTGTTGCTGGTATTTTGGCCCATTCCTCCATGCAGATCTCCTCTAGAGCAGTGATGTTTTGGGGCTGTCGCTGGGCAACACGGACTTTCAACTCCCTCCAAAGATTTTCTATGGGGTTGAGATCTGGAGACTGGCTAGGCTACTCAAGGACCTTGAAATGCTTCTTACGAAGCCACTCCTTCATTGCCCGGGCAGTGTGTTTGGGATCATTGTCATGCTGAAAGACCCAGCCACGTTTCATCTTCAATGCCCTTGCTGATGGAAGGAGGTTTTCACTCAAAATCTCACGATACATGGCCCCATTCATTCTTTCCTTTACACGGATCAGTCGTCCTGGTCCCTTTGCAGAAAAACAGCCCCAAAGCATGACGTTGCCACCCCCATGCTTTACAGTAGGTATGGTGTTCTTTGGATGCAACTCAGCATTCTTTGTCCTCCAAACACGACGAGTTGAGTTTTTACCAAAAATGTTCTATTTTGGTTTCATCTGACCATATGACATTCTCCCAATCCTCTTCTGGATCATCCAAATGCAATCTAGCAAACTTCAGACGGGCCTGGACATGTACTGGCTTAAGCAGGGGGACACGTCTGGCACTGCAGGATTTGAGTCCCTGGCGGCGTAGTGTGTTACTGATGGTAGGCTTTGTTACTTTGGTCCCAGCTCTCTGCAGGTCATTCACTACGTCCCCCCGTGTGATTCTGGGATTTTTTCTCACCGTTCTTGTGATCATTTTGACCCCACGGGGTGAGATCTTGCGTGGAGCCCCAGATCGAGGGAGATTATCAGTGGTCTTGTATGTCTTCCATTTCCTAATAATTGCTCCCACAGTTGATTTCTTCAAACCAAGCTGCTTACCTATTGCAGATTCAGTCTTCCCAGCCTGGTGCAGGTCTACAATTTTGTTTCTGGTGTCCTTTGACAGCTCTTTGGTCTTGGCCATAGTGGAGTTTGGAGTGTGACTGTTTGAGGTTGTGGACAGGTGTCTTTTATATTGATAACAAGTTCAAACAGGTGCCATTAATACAGGTAACGAGTGGAGGACAGAGGAGCCTCTTAAAGAAGAAGTTACAGGTCTGTGAGAGCCAGAAATCTTGCTTGTTTGTAGGTGACCTAATACTTATTTTTCACCATAATTTGCAAATAAATTCATAAAAAATCCTACAATGTGATTTTCTGGATTTTTTTTCCTCAATTTGTCAGTCATAGTTGACGTGTACCTATGATGAAAATTACAGGCCTCTCTCATCTTTTTAAGTGGGAGAACTTGCACAATTGGTGGCTGACTAAATACTTTTTTCCCCCACTGTATATTCTAGATCTGGGTTCCAATTCTATTCTAGATCTGGGTTTCAATTCTATTTGAAATGACACTGAGTGTACAAAACATTAAGAACACCTGCTCTTTCTATGACAGACTGACCAGGTGAAAGCTATGATCCCTTATTGATGTCACTTGTTAAATCCACTTCAATTACTGTAGATGAAGGGGAGGAGACAGGTTAAAGAAGGATTTTTTAAAGCCTTGAGACAATTGATACATGGATTGTGTATGTGTGCCATTCAGAGGGTGAATGGGCAAGACAAAATATTTAACAGGGTATGGTAGTAGGTGCCAGGCGCACCGGTTTGTGTCAAGAACTGCAACGCTGCTGGGTTTTTCACGCTAAACAGTTTCCTGTGTGTATCAAGAATGGTCCACCACCCAAAGGATATCCAGCCAACTTGACACAACTTTGGGAAGCATTGGAGTCAACATGGGCCAGCACCCCTGTTGAATGCTTTCGACACCATGCCACGACGAATTGAGGCTGTTCTGAGGGCAATATTAGGAAAATGTTCCTAATGTTTGGTACTCAGTGTATTTTGAATACTGTTTCTGTGCTTGATTCAGCATGCCTGTTGCAAAGGAACCAATAGAAAAGTCCCAAAAGTTCTTTATTTAGCCTCCTGGCACTCTAGGTAGGCTAAAGCAAACGCTCAAAGTATTTTGAAATATTTGAAATTGTTTTTTAACTCAGGTCTGGTCTCCTTACACTGACTGATCATAACATGGGGAGGAGGTTATAAATCCTGTCTGTTAAAACTCTATTGTAAATTAAATCCCAGTGGGACAGGGACTGTAAAAACAGAGAGGAGGGCGACGGCAACGTAAACACACACCGGCTCCAGTCTGTAATCACCCAAACGGATCACACTCACCGCTCATTCTAGACCAGTCCCAATCAAAGCATTTCCTGTCCGTCACACTGGCCTGATCTCTAATCAGCCTGATTATTTGGGGCACCACTGGATTCTCAATGCACTGGGCAGACACAGGCTAGAGCAGGGTTTCCCAAACCCCCCGGGTGCACGTTTTCGTTTTTCCCTAGCACTACACAGCTGATTCAAATCACCAAAGCTTGACGATGAGTTGGTTATTTGAATCAGCTGTGCAGAGCTATGGCAAAAACCAAAACGTGCACCCAGTTTGGGAAACCCTGGGCTAGAGGAAGGCTTGAATTAGGAAAACTACACTCCCACACTACCCATGATGCCACACATAATATGGCAGCCATGTTTGTTGATGTAAACACACAATACAGTGCCTTCGGAAAGTATGCAGACCCCTTAACTTTTTCCACATTTTGTTACATTACAGCCTTATTCTAAAATTGATTAAATTGTTTTTTCCCCTCATCAATCTGCACACAATACCCCATAATGACAAAGCAAAAACAGGGTTTTATACATTTTTGCTAATTTATAAAATAAAATAAACTGAAATATCACATTTACATAAGTATTCAGACCCTTTACTCAGTACTTTGTTGAAGCACCTTTGCAGCTATTACAGCATTGAGTCTTCTTGGGTATGACACTACAAGCTTGGCACACCTGTATTTGGGGAGTTTCTCCCATTCTTCTCTGCAGATCCTCTCAAGCTCTGTCAGGTTAGATACGGAGCGTTGCTGCACAGCTATTTTCAGGTCTCTCCAGAGATGGTAGATCAGGTTCAAGTCCGGGCTCTGGCTGGGCCACTCAAGGACATTCAGAGACTTGTCCCGAAGCAACTCCTGCATTGTCTTGGCTGTGTGCTTAGGGTCGTTGTCCTGTTGGAAGGTGAACCTTCGCCCCAGTTTGAGGTCCTGAGCACTCTGGAGCAGGTTTTCATCAAGGACCTCTCTGTACTTTGCTCCAGAGTGGCACAGTGGTCTAAGGCACTGCATCTCAGTGCTTGAGGCGTCACTACAGACCCCCTGGTTCGATTCCAGGCTGTATCACAACCGGCCGTGATTGGGAGTCCCATAGGGCGGCGCAAAATTGGCCCAGCGTCGTCCGGGTTTGGCCGGTGTAGGCCGTCATTGTAAATAAGAATTTGTTCTAATCTGACTTGCCTAGTTAAATAAAGGTAAAATAACAAATAAAAAATGCGCTCCGTTCATCTTTCCCTCGATCCTGACTAGTCTCCCAGTCCCTGCTGCTGAAAAACATCCCCACAGCATGATGCTGCCACCACCATGCTTCACCGTAGGAATGGTACTAGGTTTCGTCCAGACGTGACGCTTGGCATTCAGGCCAAATAGTTCAATCTTGGTTTCATCAGACCAGAGAATCTTGCTTCTTATGGTCTGAGAGTCTTTAGGTGCCTTTTGGCAAACTCCAAGCGGGCTGTCATGTGCCTTTTACTGAGGAGTGGCTTCCGTCTGGCCACTCTACCATAAAGGCCTGATTGGTGGAGTGCTGCAGAGATGATTGTCCTTCTGGAAGGTTCTCCCATCTCCACAGAGGAACTCTAGATATCTGTCAGAGTGACCATCTGGTTCTTGGTCACCTACCTGACCAAGGCCCTTCTCCCTCGATTGCTCAGTTTGGCTAGGCGGACAGCTCTAGGAAGAGTCTTGGTGGTTCCAAACTTCTTCCATTTAAGAATGATGGAGGCCACTGTTATCCATGTATATGGGTAAGAGTCTAGCTACATTTTCAGATATTATACGTTTCTAATTTTTGTGAGAAAGCTATGACAATCGATTTCTATTGCTAGTACTCTATGGATTGGGATTATGGTTCATTGTTTAGCTAGCTAGCTACATGTCTAAACAAAAGACTAAGTTAAAGCGTACTGTTAGCTAGCTAGTTAACGTTAGCTGGCTGGTTCACTAGCTAACGTTATGTGTATGATCTGTGTAGTAATATTATTAGTATCTCAGAAAAACTATTTGCATTGCTAGTTATAGCCTAATGTTAGCTAGCTAACTAACATTAAACCTATTCGGGTAGCTTTAGCTAGCTATGACAATCGGTTTGTATTGCTAGTACTCTATGGGTTGCAATGGAGGCTGCTGATTGGATAACAGCTCATAATAATGGCTGGAATGGAGCGAATGGAATGGAATGGCATCAAACACATGGAAACCATTCCACTAATTCTGCTCCAGCCATTATCACGAGCCCGTCCTCCCCCATTAAGGTGCCACCAACCTCCTGTGATGGGTTGGGATTATGGTTAATTGTTTAGCTAGTTAGCTGTCTAAACAAAAGACTCCACAGATGATTACATGACCCATCACGTTAGCCAGGTGTGTCTGGCGGTGATTACGACCATCTATTGTATAATAATGCTACAATTTTGTATCTGGAATTTGTCTTTCAGCGTCAGTAGAACACGCCTGACTCTCTTCCACCAGTCATATAAGGAGAATGGTCCAATGCCTCCCATCAAAAAGAGAGCCGGCCCAAGCAAGCACAGGTTACACCTGAAGCATGAGGACTTGCAGCATGTTGTGAACTTCATCAACAACCATGCAGAGGATAATGCAATAGTATTACCAGGACACCACCCAGGTCACAAACACTTTGGTGGAAAGCTGCTGCCATCTCATGCGACAAAAGCAGCGGTGTGGCGTCTCTACAAGGAATCGATGACAACACTTGGAATGTAAAGCATAAACAACACATGTTTTGATTATTTAATTTACCTCCAACATGATTGGCACTACTTTTATTGATTTCACATTATTTGTGTATTTTTCAGAGGTACGTGTAGTCAGGCTGTCTTCCTTCAGGAATCTGTGGAGAGATTGCTGGTGTGGTGAAGGACAGCACTGTGACAGGGGTCAACATCCCACAGCTGCTTGGACTGCAGGATGGTACGGTGCTGGTGGAAAGCTATGGCTGGCAACAACACCTGACTCCGTACTTCAGGCAGCTGCCACAGATCAAGAAGTACCAGCACTTCAGGTGATTATCATTCTTACTATATAAACTTGGGAAGTGAATTGATGTTATGCAAGGTTGTAATGTCTTGTCAATTTTTTTGTCTATTTTCCTGTTTCACAGCTTCAATGCTCTGGAGCTTGGTGTTGTTGTCGCCGAGGAGCGTTCGGACTCAACCAGGACCAGGTTTCAGCTGCTGCGCAATTTTATTTTTCCTTTATTTAACTAGGCAAGTCAGTTAAGAACAAATTCTTATTTACAATGATGGCCTACACCGGCCAAACACGGACGATGCTGGGCCAATTGTGCACCGCCCTATGGGACTCCCAATCACGGCCGGTTGTGATACAGCCTGGAATCGAACCGGGGGTCTGTAGTGACACCTCAAGCACTGAGATGCAGTGCCTTAGACCACTGCGCCACTCGGGAGCCCAATGCATAGCCTGCTGACGTCCTTCCTCCCATAGATTGTCTGCCTGTACAAGCACCACCTGGACTTGACAAACTTATCTTTTTGAGAAGATCAGGGAGTTTTGCACATCACAATCTCCCTACCATCAATTGCACATCTCTAGCCATAGCCACAGAAAAACAATATAGGGAGAAAAAGTCGGCCACTCACCCAATCGTCCTATAAAATACTCCCAGCAGCTAGCTAGCTAATGTTAGGCTCTGCATGTTTAGCTTGCTAAATAAATAGCTACCTAAATAGATAAGCTAGCTTATTAGCCATGTTATGACTGACTTGTGATCAATGCCCTTGCTAGTTTGATTGTATTGGCATTCCCAGTCTTAGTTACATTTGTCATTTTTTTGTCCAAAATATTGAGTAATTGAAACTGAAACGGTGCATCCCGAATAGCTGGAGGAAGCAAACAATGTACCAGGCCAGCTGTAATTTACAACCTGATAGCAATATTTGCTGGACTACCAAGAAATGTATTGTTGAATTATCTTAATCATGCATTGAACTGTATCCATCTATTCTGCCAACAATGCCTTACTGTACGTCATGGAATTTTGAGTCAAATAGAACCTATTTTTAAAACCTCTTATGAAGTTGGTTTTGTAGAATAAACTGGGAATTTGTTTGTTTCATATCTGCAAAGTATTTAAAACTCTGTCAGTTACACTTTAAAGTACAGTAGGTGCTGATTGACATATGACCAGCCTGACCGACAATAGTGCCGAACAGTTTGCCCAATTAACAAGCAACCAATGTGTGTCCAGTAATGTCGTCAGAGAAAAGCATGTAGTCAACACGGTAGACCTTGTGCTTCTGCAATGAGCTATGAGCAACCAATAAGCCACTAAATCTATCCTTCAATCCCTCATTATACGCAGTCAATCCAGACATAAAAGAAAATACAAACTGGAGAGGGGCTTTGCCTCATGCTCTCCTGCTCTCCCTCCCCCTCTCTCCTTCTCTCTCTCTCTCCCTCCCTCTTCCCTCACTCCCCACATCCCTCCCACCTCTCTCACTCTCTCACTCTCCCACCTCTCTCACTCTCTCTCTGTGTAGGCAAGTGCTAATTGATGAGTAGTTGGAACCTTGTCATGTTTTGTTCAAACATCAAGGCTTGCCGCAATATCAACAAATCCTGGAGACCCAAACACTGGCATATGTCAACCAAGGGGTTCTAACTCTGGCTGTGAGTACTCTGCTCCCCTCCCTCCTGTCCAAACCGCAGGTTGACGTTTATTGTCATGAATCTTACCCTGGAGGCAGAACTGAGCGATTTCTGCTATGTCTATATATCGTAAAAATTCATGAAAACAAAAATTTGCTTTTTTATCTTAATTTAAGGTTAGGGTTAGGCATTAGGGTTAGCAGTGTGTTTAAGGTTAGGATTAAGGTTAGGTTTAAAATCAGATTTTATGACTTTGTGGCTGTGCTAGCTTGTGACCACTCTGTAGAGCTGCCTCCAGGGCAAGATTCTTGACAATAAATGCCAACCTGCGTCCAAACGACTGGAGTGAGTGTCAGTCCGCTCCGATCTTACACTCCTGGGCCAGTATTCACAAATCGTGTCAGAGTAGGGGTGCTGATCTAGGATCTGTGACACTTTGTGAATACGGGCCCTGAGCTCCCAACAGGCTAGTTAGACACAAATCTAACAACACCTTATAATACTGTAAAAGCTCACAACACCAATTCTGCTGGAGGAAGTTTGTGGATGGCCTATGCTCTCCAAGGAGCGAAAGGGTTTGAGACAAGTAAGTCAGTGAAACCCATTTCGGTAACAACAAATCCACACCTTACCTTACCTGGACTAGGTCACATAGCTATGGGTTTTGGGAACTCCATAAGAACTACACAATAAATAAGCAGTTAGGGCAACCTTTCGGTGGCATGATTGGTGTCTAACAAACGTATTGAATGTTCCTAGAAGAGAAAACAACAACATGTGGATGACCACTAGAGGGGTGGTTGCGCTGAATCAGCATCATTCATTTGTTTGTGCTTTCCATATTTTGCTAATAGATATTTGAATGCTTATGTTGATGCAACTAGTCACCACAAAGAGAATGTCTCTTGACCATAATGGAGGTATAATCTGTTAGTTCAAACTTTAGGATTAGTTGGTGAACTGTGAAACCGGCCTACTCACCTGGCTTGGTGACCGAAACTCCTGGTTATTGTCATTCATGTACATGTTGTCACCATCAAACTGTGAACAGAAAAACAAAACAAACATTTTGTGAATAATAAGCAAGATAGAAAAGAGAGAGAGAGAGAGCGAGAGAGAGAGCGAGAGAGAGAGAGAGCGAGCGAGAGAGAGAGAGAGAGAGAGAGAGCGAGAGAGAGAGAGAAGAAGGGATGGCTCTACGGGTGGCCTGGAGCATGAGTCTAATGACTTTGTCACATTCACTAAACCTCGTTGTGGCGGCTTCGGTAATTACTGTTCGTCAGTGGGGCGGTAATTAGTTGAGCCGAGTGACAAGCGATGGGCTTCCCCTGTGGGATTGTTCATACCATGTGTGTGTGTGTATACCTAGTGTGTGTTTGTGTGCATGTGTGTACTGTCTCTTTCTCTGTGTGTGTGTGTGTGTGTGTGTGTGTGTGTGTGTGTGTGTGTGTACACTGTCTCTGTGTGCGTGCGTGTGTGAGTGCTGTTGAAGGAAGGGGATGCCATGTCTCTCACATGAGGTGAAGCATTAATACACAAGGGGGCATGATTTGTGGTTTTAGAACTGCTGTGCTGTGGTCATACAGTAGGTATGAGACGAAGCCAAGGCTTCGCACGCCTCTTGACCAATCAGATTGCATGGCAGAACAAACCGTTATGACATAGCCCTGAGTGCCTAAAACTGGACGTACTATAGCGCTATGTTGTTGTAGCTATGTTGCTATGGTTAGCTTGCCTGACTGGCCACTACTTAACAACACCTGGGAAAGATACTCAGACAGAGGCCCGTTTAAAGGCTCTGGGGCCAGATATGTCAAGCGTCTCTGAGTAGGAGTGCTGATTTGGGATCAGTTTAGCCTTTTTGGTCACAATTATTAAGATTACATTGACAGGGGGGACCTGATCCTAGATCAGCACTCCTACTCTGAGATGCTTTATGAATCAGGCCCAGATCTGAAGCAACACAGTATTTCATGACGAGTACTACTTTTAAGTTGGAATCCTCCTGCCTATCTGAGGAACGATTGATGGTAGTGTGCTCAATCACAATAGTCAGTGGTGGAAAAAGTACCCAATTGTCATACTTCAGTAAAAGTAAAGATACCTTAAGTAAAAGTCACCCAGTAAAATTCTACTTGAGTAAAAGTCTAAAAGTATTTTGTTTAAAATATACTTAGGTATAAAAAGTAAATGTAATTGCTCAAATATACTTAAGTATCAAAAGTAAAAGTTAAATTATAAATCATTTCAAATTCATTATATTAAGCAAACCAGATGGCACAATTTTTTTATTTTTATTTATTTAAGGACACCCAGGGTCACACTCCAACATTCAGACATAATTTACAAACGAAGCATGTGTGTTTAGTGAGTCCGCCAGATCAGAGGAAGTAGGGATTACCAGGGATGTTCAGTTGAGAAGTGCGTGAATTTGACCATTTTCCTGTCCTGCTAAGCATTGAAAATGTAACGAGTACTTTTGGGTGTCAAGGAAAATGTATGGAGTAAAAAGTACAATATTTTCTTAAGGAATGTAGTGAAGTAAAAGTAAAAGTAGTCAAACATATCAATAGTAAAGTACAGATACCCCAAAAACGACTTAAGTAGTACTTTAAAGTATTTTTACTGAAGTACTTTACACCAGTGACGATAGTCATCTAAAGACTCATCTTTTAAAAATTGGGAAAGTTCACAAAGCCCAAACTGAGGACACTACAAAATAATAAGATGGTAGCAATTGTGATGGTGAAAAAAGTGTTATGGCCCAACAAAAATAAATATATTCCCTGTGCAACCTTGGACTCTCCATAGCACTCAGCTCTGTAGTGAAGCGGTTTGTTCAGCAAACGGGATAAACCTTGACAGTGACCTCACCGCCCATCGGGTAATACAGAACGTTCATAGACACATATCAACGCCAGCTGTCAAACTGCTGTGAAAGTATTGAAAGTCATGAAGAAGAGCTAATGTTTTCTTGTTTGTTGACAAAAAGTCATTCTTAGCATAGTGTGTGCCAAGCTCGGTGTAAAAGGGAACAGACAGACAGCAATGAAAACATGATCAAACTAGACAGCATTCCATTTCAAATTCCAGAGATGTGGAGATACAGAGCGATTCAATGGGTGGTATTTTACGAGCCATTAGACATGGATTGAAGGTTTGCTAGATAGATAAACAGAAAAAGAATATCAGGGAACACAAATGGGCCACCGCGATTAGCTAAGAAATTATTTCCTGAGAGGACTAATGGATACAATCCCTGAGGGTGAAAGAAAATATCCACAATGGAAGACATTAAAAACAATTTCATAAGAGGGGAGAGGGGTAGATAAAGAGGGAGAGAGAGATGTGATAGATACAATGCCTTCAGAAAGTATTCACACCTCTTGACCTTTTCCACATTTTGTTGCGTTACAGCCTGAATTTCAATTGATTAAATTTTGATTTTTTTCACTGGCCTACACAATACCACATAATGTCAAAGTGGAATTATGTTTACTTTTTTTAATTTTACAAATTAATAAAAACATGAAAAGATGAATTGTCTTCATTCAATAAGTATACAACACCATTTGTTATGGCAAGCCTAAATATGTTCAGGAGTAAAAATGTGCTTAAGTCACATAAGTTGCATGGACTCACTCTGTGTGCAATAACAGTGTTTAACATGATTTTTGAAAGACTACCTCATCTCTGTACCCCACACATACAATTATCTGTAAGGTCCCTCAGTCGAGCAGTGAATTTCAAACACAGATTCAAATCACAAAGACCAGGGAGGTTTTCCAATGCCTCACAAAGAAGGCCATCTATTGGTAGATGGGTAAAAACACAAAAAGCAGAAATAGAATATCCTTTTGAGCATGGAGAAGTTATTAATTACACTTTGGATGGTGTTTCAATACACCCAGTCACTACAAAGATACAGGCGTCCTTCTTAACTAATTTACCGGAGAGAAAGGAAACCGCTAAGGGATTTCACCATGAGGCCAATGGTGACTTTAAAACATTTACAGAGTTGAATGGCTGTGATAAGAGAAAACTGATGATGGATCACCTACATTGCAGTTACTCCACAAAACTATAATAAGAAGCCTGTACAGATTTTTTTTTCTTCTTCAAGACATGCATGCTGTTTGCAACAAGGCACTAAAGTAATACTGCAAGAAATGTGGCAAAGCAATTCACTTTTGGTCCTGAATAAAAAGTGTTACGTTTGGGGCAAATCCAATACAACACATTATTGAGTACCACTCTCTGGCTGCATCATGTTATGGGTATGCTTATAATCGTTAAGGCCTGGTGAGTTTTTCAGGATAAAAAAGAAACTGACTGGAGCTAAGCACAGGCAAAATCCTAGAGGAAAACCTGGTTCAGTCTGCTTTCCACCAAACACTGGGAGATTAATTCACCTTCAGCAGGACAATAACTTAAAACACAAGGCCAAATCTACACTGGAGTTGCTTACCAAGAAGACTGTGAATGTTCCTGAATGGCTGAGTTATAGTTCTGACAAATCTTCTTGAAAATCTACGGCAAGACCTGAAAATGGTTGTCTAGCAATGATCAACAACCAATTTGACAAAGCTTGAAGAATTTTGAAAAGAATAATGGGCAAATGTTGCACAACCCAGGTGTGGATTATGTGAATCTGTTAGAGGGTTACATTTACATTTTAGTCATTTAGCAGACGCTCTTATCCAGAGAGACTTACAGTTAATGAGTGCATACGAATCGAACCCACAACCCTGGCATTGCAAACGCCATGCTCTACCAACTGAGCTACACCCAGAAAGACACAACTGCAATTGCTGCCAAAGGTGATTCTAACATGTATTGACTTAGGGGGTTGAATACTTATCTAATTAAGATATTATGATGTTAAAATGTTTCTTCCACTTTGACATTAGTGAATTTTGTGTAGATCATTGACAGAAAATGGCACTGTAGATAGATAGATAGATTGATAAATGAGTTACAGACAGAGCGAGAGACAGAAAGAGAGAGGGGGAGAGGGGCAGCGAGAGAGGGGTCATGTCCGAATACCAATACTTGCATTCTAAATAGTGTGCATTTTGGGTATGTGTAAATATAATGTTTCATAGTGAAATTGTAGTATGTTTTAAATGCCAGGATGTCATACTGTTTCGGTTTTCATCTAGTACGAATTCGCTGCATGCTATTGAGGAAGAGAATCGTCTATTCATACCCATAATCAGATTGACGTGCTGTACCAAAATGAGTGAATGGCGGGAAACAATGCAATTCCACATTAATTTTTTTTACATTTTAGTCATTTAGCAGACGCTCTTATCCAGAGCAACTTACAGTTAGTGCATACATTACTTTTTTTTTTTCATACCCCCCGTGGGAATCGAACCCACAACCCTGGCGTTGCAAATGCCATGCTCTACGAACTGAGCTAGATGACGCATGTTGATATTTGTATCTTACTGCATACATTTTTACTAAACAGTATGTTCTAAATAGTATGTCGTATGATTAGTACACAATATGCAGTTTTAGTAAGTAGTAGGCAATTTCGGACATGGCCAGGGAGAAAGAAAGATACAGAGTAAGGAAGAAAGAGAAGGAGAGAAAGAGAGAGATTCACAAATTACACCAGATTATTGCAAGTAATGACTGGGGAATGAGAAGTGGCCCAAGGCAATGGTTGGTTAATGATGCAATTCAAAGAAACCTTGTGAGGATCTACTTGCTTATTCTAATGAATACTTTAATTTTCGTCCCTATAGATTCACCACCCAGACACATAAATAAGATGTCTCAATGACACCTCAGTTTCTTGTCTCCAAGAATATATTCAACATGTTTTAGCACGGCACAAAACACAATCATAATTATTTTTTGGGGGGCAACTATGCTATTTAAGGAGAATTATGTAAGAAGAGTTTAAATGCTTCACAGAGTTCAAGTAACAGACACATCTCAACATCAACTGTTCAGAGGAAACTGCGTGAATCAGGCCTTCATGGTCGAATTGCTGCAAAGAAAACACTACTAAAGGACACCAATAAGAAGAAGAGACTTGCTTGGACCAAGAAACACGAGCAATGGTTATTAGAGGAGGAGGAGGTGTGATGGTGTGGGGGTGCTTTGCTGGTGACACTGTCTGTGATTTATTTAGAATTCAAGGCACACTTAACCAGCTTGGCTACCACAGCATTCTGCAGCAATACGCCATCCCATCTGGTTTGCGCTTAGTGGGACTATCATTTGTTTTTCAACAGGACAATGACCCAACACACCTCTAGGCTATGTAAGGGCTATTTGACCAAGAAGGAGAGTGATGGAGTGCTGCATCAGATGACCTGGCCTCCACAATCACCCGACCTCAACCCAATTGAAATGGTTTGGGATGAGTCGGACCACAGAGCAGCCAACAAGTGCTCAGCGTATGTGGGAACTCCTTTAAGACTGTTGGAAAAGCATTCCTCATGAAGCTGGTTGAGAGAATGCCAAGAGTGTGCAAAGCTGTCATCAAGGCAAAGGGTGGCTACTTTGAAGAATCTAAAATATCTACAATGTAAAAAAATAGTAAAAATAAAGAAAAACCCTTGATAGAGTAGGTGTGTCCAAACCTTTGACAGGTACTGTATGTGAACAACACCTTGATCAATGAGTGGTACAGGGTGATATAATTGTTTCAAGAAAGCCTCTACAGCTCATCCACATATGAGTCTAATTTCATCTATCAAAAACCACTGTTGTCTGCAGTTACATAAAGAGGTGAGGCTGGAAGAGACTCTCAGTCAGGTCTCATGACGTCTCACAGTACAGTCAACAAATACACCAATTTTTAGATCTTTTACCCTTTTGAAAAATGGATAAAAATGGAAGTCTTTATCTGTGTAGTCACAGTGTTGTCTTTTCAACACTGATGTGGGATGCACTCACTAACTGTAAGTCGCTCTGGATAAGAGCGTCTGCTAAATGACTAAAATGTAAAATGTAAATGTAAATGTAATGACATCTGAAATTGAAATTGAAACCAACCAACTACCAATCAACCACCAAAAGGCCCCAATACAACAGAGAAAGGTCAGCCATTTTGTGGTTCAACATGGCTGCACATATATTCCAATGTAAGGATTTTTCTCTGCTCTGCTAGCTCTCCTTGCGCTGCCTCTCTCCCTTTTAAAATGCCAATTTATCCTCGGCAGAATGCTATCAGTGCAGCCATTACTCCACATTCACTGCAGAAACCTCTCCCTCCCTCTCCCTCCAGTGGGCACCGGCAGTGCTTCCCCATTTCCGGTCTAATTGTGCATTCGGCCCAGACAAGGGGCTCATTAAGCAGTAATTACACACATGTTGTTTTCGGCAAACATCTCTATTTGGATTGCTTTGCATGGTAATTGTTCAGCAGGGACCGCCACTTGCAATGTTTCCCAATGTGACGTGGTGGAGAGAAAAATATAAAAAGAGAGCGAGAGAGACAGGGAGAGCGAGGGAGTGTGTGTGAGAGATGGAGAGAGAGAGAGAGAGAGAGAGAGGGGAGAGAGAAAGAGAAACAGAGAGAGAGAGATGGGGAGAGAGCGAGAGAGAGAGAGAGAGAGAAACAGAGAGAGAGAGAGAGACGGGAGAGGGAGATGGGGAGACAGAGCGACGGGGAGGGAGATAGAGAGAGAGGGAGAGACGGGGCGAGAGAGAGACCGGGAGAGAGAGAGAGAAACGGGGAGAGAGAGATGGGGAGAGAGAGAAAGAGACGGGGAGAGCGCGACGGGGAGAGAGCGCGACGGGGAGAGCGAGATGGGGGGAGAGCGCGACGGGGAGAGAGAGACGGGGAGAGAGCGTGACAGGGAGAGAGAGACGGGGAGAGAGCGCGACGGGGAGAGAGAGACGGGGAGAGAGCGCGACGGGGAGAGCGAGACGGGGAGAGATAGAGACGGGGAGAGATAGAGACGGGGAGAGAGAGAGACACAGGGAGAGATGGAGACAGGGAGAGAGTGCGACGGGGAGAGAGCGCGACGGGGAGAGAGCGCGACGGGGAGAGAGACGGGGAGAGAGAGAGAAACAGGGAGAGAGATAAAGAGAGAGACGGGGAGAGTGAGAGACAGGGAGAGAGAAACAGGGAGACAGAGAAAGAGAGAGACGGGGAAAGAGAGACGGGAAGAGAGAGACACGGAGAGAGAGAGACACGGGGAGAGAGAGAGACACGGAGAGAGAGAGACACGGAGAGAGAGAGAGACACGGGGAGAGAGAGAGACTGGGAGAGAGAGTGAGACGGGGAAAGAGAGAGACGGGAGAAAGAGAGAGAGAGAGACGGGGAGAGAGAGAGACGGGAGAAAGAGAGAGAGAAACGGGAGAGAGAAAGAGACGGGGAGGGAGAGAGAGAGATGGGGAGAGAGAGAGAGATGGGGAGAGAGAGAGACGGGGAACGAGAGAGAGAGATGGGGAGAGAGAGAGACGGGGAGAGAGAGAGACGGGGAGAGAAAGAGACGGGAGAAAGAGAGAGAAACGGGGAGAGAGAGAGAGAGACAGGGAGAGAGAGAAAGTGAGACGGAGAGAGAGAGACGGGGAGAGAGAGAGAGAGACGGGGAGGGAGAGAGAGAGAGATGGGGAGAGAGAGAGACGGGGAGAGAGAGAGACGGGGAGAGAAATGGGGAGAGAGAGAGATGGGGAGAGAGAGAGACGGGGAGAGAAATGGGGAGAGAGAGAGAGACGGGGAGAGAGCGCGACGGGGAGAGAGAGACGGGGAGAGAGCGTGACGGGGAGAGCAAGACGGGGAGAGATAGAGACGGGGAGAGATAGAGACGGGGAGAGAGAGAGACACAGGGAGAGATAGAGACGGGGAGAGAGCGCGACGGGGAGAGAGCGCGACGGGGAGAGAGCGCGACGGGGAGAGAGCGCGACGGGGAGAGAGCGCGACGGGGAGAGAGACGGGGAGAGAGAGAGAAACAGGGAGAGAGATAAAGAGAGAGACGGGGAGAGTGAGAGACAGGGAGAGAGAAACAGGGAGACAGAGAAAGAGAGAGACGGGGAGAGAGAGACGGGAAGAGAGAGACACGGGGAGAGAGAGAGACACGGAGAGAGAGAGAGACACGGGGAGAGAGAGAGACTGGGAGAGAGAGAGAGACGGGGAAAGAGAGAGACGGGAGAAAGAGAGAGAGAGACGGGGAGAGAGAGAGACGGGAGAAAGAGAGAGAGAAACGGGAGAGAGAGAGAGACGGGGAGAGAGAGAAAGTGAGACAGAGAAAGAAAGACGGGGAGAAAGAGAGACGGGGAGAGAGAGAAAGAGACGGGGAGGGAGAGAGAGAGATGGGGAGAGAGAGAGAGATGGGGAGAGAGAGAGACGGGGAACGAGAGAGAGAGATGGGGAGAGAGAGAGACGGGGAGAGAGAGAGACGGGGAGAGAGAGAGACGGGGAGAGAAATGGGGAGAGAGAGAGATGGGGAGAGAGAGAGATGGGGAGAGAGAGAGACAGGTAGATGGAGAGAGAGAGAGACGGGGAGAGAGAGAGACGGGAGAAAGAGAGAGAAACGGGGAGAGAGAGAGAGACAGGGAGAGAGAAAGTGAGACGAAGAGAGAGAGACGGGGAGAGAGAGAGAGAGACGGGGAGGGAGAGAGAGAGAGAGATGGGGAGAGAGAGAGACAGGGAGAGAGAGAGAGAGATGGGGAGAGAGAGAGACGGGGAGAGCGAGAGAGAGAGAGAGAGAGAGAGAGACAGGGAAAGAGAGCAGAGAGAGAGAGAGAGAGAGAGAGAGAGAGAGAGAGAGAGAGAGAGATAGGTAGGGATGGCCCAGAACTAGGTCAGGCCTTGCCATCATCGATGAGCACAGCGCTTCAAAAATAATGAACCCACAAGGTGGAAGTAATGCTAACGAGCGTATACATGTAATATTTACAGAGTGCTAATGGTAGAATGTTGCTGTCTTTTCATCTTGGCTTGCGTGATTGTTCAATGCTATATTTGAAAATTATAGGCTGCATTGAATAAACCCTTTGATGGATGGGGTAATATGACTGCCATAATATCTACTATCCTACTATGGAACATCTAGGAGGCTGAATGTCCTTAATCCTTATTTCCTCTTGCATATCAACACAACAATCCCACAGACCTGGCTTCAAACATTATTTACAATCATTACAAATACTTTATCTGGGTTTGTTTGAGTTGGCCTGGCACAATGGAACCAATAGAGTAGTTCCTAAAGTGCTAACCTTTGGTACTCCAGTCAGGCTAAAGCAAACACTAAAAGTATTTGAAGATTTCAAATAGTATTCGAACCCAGGTCTGCTATCCCACCATTACACTTAAGAATCCATTCCCCTTGGTGGGCTAGCCAAAGTTGAAACACTTCAGACACCTTGCATAGGCCTACATTACATTACTTCACATTTTACCGTGCAGCATAGGCCTACTGCTGAATTGCAGTAGGAAAACAAATAGGCTGATCAATCAGGCCACTCAACTGGGTTGTAATAGAGGCACCAATCAGAAAAAAGGACTGAAGAACTGAAGGCGTTATGGCGACAAGTTGAATGAAGTAAAGTGTTACTGAAATCTCAATCACAGGCGAGGTGGTCTCTGAACCATTAACATTGGTGGCTACAATGTGTCGCAGTGTACCATGGTAGAATTAAAATCTTTTGACAGTGATTTATTTTTTGTCAATTTATATAAGACAATCTATAAAGAGCGAGTGTACGATACTTGTGACTTTAAAAGCTTTTGCCAGTACAGTACACTAACGCTCTAAAAATAATTATCTAACCGAGCGGAATTAACAAGCACTGCTCAGCCATTCTGTGAAGAAAGGGGTGCGGTGGAGGGGCTCATGCAATATGCATGTCTGTTTGAGCACCCTACTCCTCCATCTTCCCCTTCTCTTTCTGTGCAATTAACTGAAGGTCCTCGCCAACTTCAACCTGAAACAATTCCTGAAACAATGTGTGACTGAATTTTGAGAGGGACCAACCGGTCACAAATAAAAGAAAAAAATTAATAATAAATAAAAATGTTATATTGTACACACACAAACACATACACAATCACACAGACACACACCCACACAGCCGTAAGCCCATAAAGAGCGCAGCCCGTGGCCATGGCGACACATGCTCTGTTGTGGTTAGATAAGGAGAAACAGGGCCTCTTCCTGGGTCCTACTGCTCTATCCTAACCACACAGACTGAGCTGCACCAGCACTGCTAGGTCACATCCACCAACAGTGCCTCAAATCCACCTTTTGTTTTCTCCTCTCTACCACACAATTCATTTGCACATGAAAATATGTATTTCTATACATATTTTAGAGATGCACTACATGTACAAAGGTATGTGGACACCTGCTCGTCGAACATCTCATTCCAAAATCCTGTGCATTAATATGGAGTTGGTCCCCCTTTACTGCTATAACAGCCTCCACTCATCTGGGAAGGCTTTCCACTAGATGTTGGAACATTGCTGCGGGGACTTGCTTCCATTCAGCCACAAGAGCATTAGTGAGGTCAGGCACTAATGTTGAGCGATTAGGCCTGGCTCGCAGTCGGCGTTCCAATTCATCCCGAAGGTGTTCGATGGGGTTGAGGGCAGAGCTCTGTGCAGGCTAGTCAAGTTCTTCCACACCGATCTCGACAAACCATTTCTGTATGGACCTCGCTTTGTGCATGGGGACATTGTCATGCTGAAACAGGAAGGGCCTTCCCCAAACTGTTGCCACAAAGTTGGAAGCACAGAATTGTCTAGAATGTCATTGTATGCTGTAGCGTTAAGATTTCACTTCACTGGAACTAAGGGGCCTAGCCCAAACCATGAAAAATAGCTCCAGACCATTATTCCTCCTCCACCCAACTGTACAGTTGGCACTATGCATTTGGGCAGGTAGCGTTCTCCTGGCATCCGCCAAACCCAAATTCGTCCGTCGGACTGCCAGATGGTGAAGATTGATTCATCACTCCAGAGAACGCATTTCCACTGCTCCAGAGTCCAATGGCTGCGAGCTTTACACCACTCCAGCCGACGCTTGGCATTGTGCATGGTGATCTTACGCTTGTGTGCGACTGCTTGGCCATGGAAACCCATTTCATGAAGCTCCCAACGAATAGTTAGTTGCTGAAGTTGCTTCCAGAGGCAGTTTGGAACTCGATAGTGAGTGTTGCATCCGAGGACAGGTGATTTTTACGTGCTACGCGCTTCAGCACTCGGCAGTCCCGTTCTGTGAACTTGTGGCCTTCTACCTCGCGGCTGAGCCGTTGTTGCCCCTAGATGTTTCCACTTCACAATAACAGCCCTTATAGTTGACCGGGGTAGCTCTAGCAGGGCAGAAATTTGATGAACTGACTTGTTGGAAAGGTGGCATTCTATGACGGTGCCACGTTGAAAGTCACTGAGCTCTTCAGTAAGGCCATTCTACTGCCAATGCGTGTCTATGTACATTGCATGGCCGTGTGCTCGATTTTATACACCTGTCAGCAACGGGTGTGGCTGAAAAAGCAGAATCCACTCATTTGAATGGGTGTCCACATACCTTTGTATATATAGTGTATGATCATCTCTATAATTAGCACTCCACACGAGCTAGTAGCGTGAGTATCAAATTGTGTGGCATTATACCTGAATCCCACTACAATACTACAAACTCTCTGTTTTGCAGTCTCATTAGCTAACCTTAGGGCCAAACTACTAGCAGTAAGCAAGGTATCAGGTAGGCCTAATGCTCCAAAACACTGACTTGAAGACAACAAGATTCAACTCTATGACAATAAATACAGAGTCAGAGAGTATATATTCTGTTGGTAGCGTTATTTGGTTGAGGAATCGATGTAAAGTCGTGGTCAAAAGTTTTGAGAATGACACAAGTATTGGTCTTCACAAAGTTTACTGCTTCAGTGTTATGAGATATTTTTGTCAGTTGTTACTATGGTATACTGAAGTATAATTACAAGCATTCCATAAGTGTCAAAGGCTTTTATTGACAATTACATTAAGTTTATGCAAAGAGTCAATATTTGCAGTGTTGACCCTTCTTTTTCAAGACCTCTGCAATCTACCCTGGCATGCTGTCAATTAACTTCTGGGCCACATCCTGACTGATGGCAGCCCATTCTTGCATAATCAATGCTTGGAGTTTGTCAGAATTTGTGGGTTTTGGTTTGTCCACCTGCCTCTTGAGGATCGACCACAAGTTCTCAATGGGATTAAGGTCTGGGGAGTTTCCTGGCCATGGACCCAAAATGTCGATGTTTTGTTCCCCGAGCCACTTAGTTATCAATTTTGCCTTATGGCAAGGTGCTCCATCATGCTGGAAAAGACATTGGTCGTCACCAACCTGTTCTTGGATGGTTGGGAGAAGTTGCTCTCTGAGGATGTGTTGGTACCATTCTTTATTCATGGCTGTGTTCTTAGGCAAAAATGTGAGTGAGCCCACTCCCTTGGCTGAGAAGCAACCCCACACATGAATGGTCTCAGGATGCTTTACTGTTGGCATGACACAGGACTGATGGTAGCGCTCACCTTGTCTTCTCCGGACAAGGTGTTTACCGGATGCCCCAAACAATCGGAAAGGGGATTCATCAGAGAAAATTACTTTACCCCAGTCCTAAGCAGTCCAATCCCTGTACCTTTTGCAGAATATCAGTCTGTCCCTGATGTTTTTCCTGGAGAAGTGGCTTCTTTGCTGCCCTTCTTGACACCAGGCCATCCTCCAAAAGTCTTCGCCTCACTGTGCGTGCAGATGCACTCACACCTGCCTGCTGCTAATTCCTGAGCAAGCTCTGCACAGGTGGTGCCCTGATCCCGCAGCTGAATCAACTTTAGGAGACGGTCCTGGCGCTTGCTGGACTTTCTTGGGCGCCCTGACGCCTTCTTCACAACAACTGAACCTCTCTCCTTGAAGTTCTTGATGATCCGATAAATGGTTGATTTAGGTACTAGCAGCAATATCCTTGCCTGTGAAGCTCTTTTTGTGCAAAGCAATGATGACGGCACGTGTTTCCTTGCAGGTAACCATGGTTAACAGAGGCAGAACAATGATTTCAAGCACCACCCTCCTTTTAAAGCTTCCAGTCTGTTATTCTAACTCAATCAGCATGACAGAGTGATCTCCAGCCTTGTCATCGTCAACACTCTCACCTGTGTTAACGAGAGAATCACTGACATGATGGCAGCTTGTCCTTTTGTGGCAGGGCTGAAATGCAGTGGAAATGTTTTTTTGGGGATTAAGTTCATTTTCATGGCAAAGAGGGACTTTGCAATTAATTGCAATTCATCTGATCACTCTTCATGACATTCTGGAGTATATGCAAATTTCCATTATCAAAACTGAGGCAGCAGCCTTTGTGAAAATTAGTATTTGTGTCATTCTCAAAACGTTTGACCACGACTGTAGTTCTAACTCATAGAACTAGGGGCAGATGAATTACCAGGACGTGTACTCCGAGCATGCGCTGACCAACTGGCAAGTGTCTTCACTGACATTTTCAACATGTCCCTGACTGAGTCTGTAATACCAACATGTTTCAAGCAGACCACCATAGTCTCTGTGCCCAAGAACACTAAGATAACCTGCCTAAATGACTACTGACCCATAGCACTCACTTCTGTAGCCATGAAGTGCTTTGAAAGGCTGGTCATGGCTCACATCAACACCATTATCCCAGAAACCCTAGACCCACTCCAATTTGCATACCGCCCCAACAAATCCACAGATGATGCAATCTCTATTGCACTCCACACTGCCCTTTCCCACCTGGACAAGAGGAACACCTACGTGAGAATGCTGTTCATTGACTACAGCTCAGCGTTCAACACCATAGTGCCCTCAAAGCTCATCACTAAGCTAAGGACCCTGGGACTAAACACCTCCCTCTGCAACTAGATCCTGGACTTCCTGACGGGCCGCCCCCAGGTGGTAAGGGTAAGTAACAACACATCTGCCACGCTGATCCTCAACACGGTGGCCCCTCAGGGCTGCGTGCTCAGTCCCCTCCTGTACTCCCTGTTCACCCATGACTGAATGGCAAGGCACGACTCCAACCCCATCATTAAGTTTGCTGACGACACAACAGTGGTAGGCCTGATCACAGACAACGATGAGACAGCCTATAGGGAGGATGTCATAGACCTGGCCGTGTGGTGCCAGGATAACAACCTCTCCCTCAACGTGATCAAGACAAAGGAGATGATTGTGGACTACAGGAAAGAAAAAGAGGACTGAGCACGCCCCCATTCTCATAGACGGGGCTGTAGTGGCACAGGTTGAGAGCTTCAAGTTCCTTGGTGTCCACATCACCAACAAACTATCATGGTCCAACATACCAAGACAGTCGTGAAGAGGGCACGACAAAGCCTACTCCCCCTCAGGAGACTGAAAAGATTTGGCATGGGTCCTCAGTTCCTCAAAACTTTCTACAGCTGCACCATCGACAGCATCCTGACTGGTTGCATCACTGCCTGGTATGGCAACTGCTCAGCCTCCGACCGCAAGGCACTACAGAGGGTAGTGCGTACGGCCCAGTACATCACTGGGGCCAAGCTTCCTGCCATCCAGAACCTCTATTCCAGGCGGTGTCAGAGGAAGGCCCTAAAAATTGTCAAAGACTCCAGCCACCCTAGTCATACACTGTTCTCTCTGCTACCAAACAGCAAGCGGTACCGGAGCGCCAAGTCTAGGTCCAAATGCTTCTTAACAGCTTCTACCCCCAAGCCATAAGACTCCTGAACAGCTAATCATGGCTACCCGGACTATTTGCATTGTCCCCCCCACCCCACCCCCTCTTTTACGCTGCTGCTACTATATGTTTATTATCTTTGCATAGTCACTTTAACTCTACCCACATGTACATATTACCTCAATTACCTGGATGAACCTGTGCCCCCGCACATTGACACTGTACCGGTACCCCCTGTATATAGCCTCCCTACTGCTGCTCTTTCATTATTTTTTACTTATCTATTCTTTACTTAACACTTATATTTCTTAAAACTGCATTGTTGTTTAAGGGATTGTAAGTAAGCATTTCACTGTAAGGTTGTTGTATTCGGTGCATGTGGCAAATACAATTTGATTTGATTTGATAAAAGAATACTATCCTCATTCTAAAATACTAATAATTTAAAGAGCAAAAGAAGGATGACCAACTATGGAGGAATGTTTTCACTGCAAATATGTAAAAAGAAAATGGCAGCCGGCTGAGATGGCTGTCATCCATCCACTTGCTGTTGCAGTCGAACCACCACAACACAGCCGAGGTTGAACAATAGAGAGATTGAAAGAGAGATTGAAGAGAAAGGCGCTGTGGAATGGGGTTTGGTGGGGTGGCGTCTTGTTTTCACTGCGAGCGCATACAATAGGATAAACATCTCCCATTCAAGCAATGCTCACAGGTCAATAGTTGAAAGAAAGATGGAATCAGTTTTTAGACATGTTTTTTCTTTTTGCCCCGATTTGATTTGGCCACTATGACCATTTTCAACTCCAAGCTTTTCAACTCACTCCCATTATAAAAATAATCATTTCAAAATACTGACAGATAGAGTTTGGAGTTACTGCCACATGGCCACTATTGTAGAGCCAATGTTAAGACAATAGTAGAGAAAAATATATTCAAAACACAAGGGCTAGACAAGATTGAAGCATAAAGAGGAATCTAATTCAAATTTACTGCCATAGTATAACAAAAAGTCTCATCAGCCCACAATAGGGGAAATGAAATAGCTTTATAATAAATACTGTTTATACGCAGTGAGTCTTCTTGGTCTATATGTTTGCAAGTCTTTTATGTGTGTGAGGGTGCATGCATCTGTTGTGTGCTTCTTCATGAGCTTGAGTGTCTGTTGCTTTGACAGTGTGAACAAGGATGTGTGTATGCACTCACTAACTGTAAGTCGCTCTGGATAAGAGCGTCTGCTAAATGACTAAAATGTAAATGTAAATGTATACATGAGAGAAAGTTTGTGAGCATGTGAGTAAAAGAGCCCTCATAAAACGCCCTCCTGAGTCCCCTGGAAAATGTGTTCCACCCAAACTGTCGTCTCCCATCCAGCCACTACGGCCTCTGACAGCCCACCTATTAACCTGTGTCGGGGAAAACACCAAATATAATTAGCCTGCCACTTTAGTTTTAGCATGAACAGGGGATAAGAGGTCTTCCTTAGGTTCAACTGTGTTAGCTCATATACTGTAGTGTTGGCTAACCTATGAACTGTCAGAACCCTAAACATGAGCATGCACAGGGTAACAAGTGGAGAGGTAGACAAGCACTGAACACAGACAAACGCAAATGCTGCATGCATGGACACATGGACACACAAACACACGCTGACACACAAACAAACAAAAGGTATATCTACTGCACCCATCCACCAGCAAATTACACCAAAGAGCATACTGTACTGTAGACACACAGATACACATTCAAATGTAACGGTAAGGTGCAGCCATGGAGGGGGAAGGGGATGGTGTGTGTGTGGGGGGGGGGTGTCTGCCATTTCTTTGTTCGTGTGTGTGCTTGTGGGTGTATGTGTGTGTGCACATGTGTGTGCACGTTTGTGTACGCGTCTACACGTGTGTGTGTGTGTGTGTGTGTGTGTGTGTGCACGCCCGCGCGTGTGTGTGTGAGGGTTCTCTGGCGGGGTAGAGGATGTAGAGCAGAACCCACTTTTAACTGAATCTGGCAAACAGCGATGGGGAGATAAAGGGCAGAGTGAATGTCACATTACCCCAGCTCTTTGCCTCGGCTCGCCGCAACATCAGATAACGTCAGTAGGGGGAAAAAACTTTGGGTTTTCTCTAGCATATAATTGGTTATCTGAATGCAATCTACTGCTCTCGTGCCTCCCTGCACCATATTAACTTATGAAAGAGAAAAGGGATATAATGAAGAGAGGAAAAAAAGCACAGCTGAAGTTTTGACTGTTCTGGCAGTGACAAAAATAAATCATTCCCAGCAAGGGAAACGTATCAGTCTATTTACATCTCGGGCTGTTTTTTTCTTCCTGCATGGTTCCGTGTGAAAACAACCGAGAACAACCATGGGGGAAACATAAGGGATGGTTTGAGTGTATGGAGTCTGGATGAGTACAGAGCAGTGTGAGTGTGTACTTTAAATATATATAATTGGGAGCACAAGAACAATATAAACATACTCTCAGCTTCCAGTGAGATGTACTACAAAATATACACAGCCGTATAGAACGTCACGAAGACCCTAAAGGTGGCTTTGAGAAATCCCTACATATGTTTATGACCATGATATCCTATTACATTTATAATAGACAATAGGTTTGGGCGGTATACCGTATATAGCATATACCAGGGTATTTGGAAATATCCACTGGATGGTTTTTCATTACCGTTAATACCGTTGAAACTATTTATTTTAAGTTCGTTTTTTATAAATGTGAATATTTGTAAATACTTTTTAAGTAAATACCTGCAGTCAACTTGTGCAATACATTAGGAGATAAAGAAGATTGTGTTCTTAATTTCACCTGTCACATAATTTTTCATTATGAAACTTACCGGTAGTCCCCAGTCACATGGTGTTTGTTTACAAGCACACAACAACGAAGACCGGAGCCTTGTGAGACACAAGGTCGGTATGAAGGTATGACAATCTAGATACCACCCAAGCCTAATAGACAACATAAGTAGAACATACACCCAAGAGCAAATTAGCTAACCTGCTCCTTGTTCAATATGGTAAATAAATAAATGTTGTATGCCTCTGGGTTTGCATGTTGGCATGCTGGAGGACCACCAATGTGCTAACTCGAGAGTCTAGAGAGCGTTAATTCATGGATCACAACCTTCTGAACCTACAAGGGGCTTAGTACCAACCCCTTTGGGAACACCCACTGGGGCTTTAGCATACAGGAAGGAGGTTCGGGGGCCTTAGCCATATCTCACCCCAGTAGTGGGCAGTCTTTTCCCAGTTGGGTTGGAGCCTGGGGGTGGGGTACCGTGGAGGAGGTGAACACCTCTTCCACCCGCACCGTACCGGGCCTGTGGTGAGAGAGACAGGAGGGAGAGAGAGAACAGAAGGACGGGGAGGAAAGGCGAGGGAAGCTCTTTAGATCGGAGTTACAAGCAGGGCATTTTCAAAAGGAACATATCTAGCCCCAAAAATATCCTCCCCTCTCTCACCCTTCCCTCCCAACGCGTGCAGGGGGAGCCGAGGGGTAATGACATGGGTCTCAAACAGTGGTTCTATACAGTGCTGCGCTGCACGGGGAAGAATGGAGCTTAATGAGCTGACATCCTCCTCCACCCCCTTACCGCCCTATTCCCGTACCCCCCAACCCCAAGAAAAGTGTCGGGTTGAACACTGGCACAGAGCCAAGGCTTTGGAGACTAGGGAAGAGCCATGGAGCTCCCAGGCCTCATAGTAGTGGCTGTCTGACCAAACTGGAGCAGTCTATATGGCTTAGGCTGAATGACGGGAAAGAGGGTTCACTGTGAACTGTAAATAGAGAGGATACGTAATCGAACGTACAGTACCAGTGAAAAGTTTGGACAAACCTACTCATTCAAGGGTTTTTCTTTATTTTTATTATTTTTTACATTGTAGAATAATAGTGAACACACCAAACTATGAAATAACACATATGGAATCATGAAGTAACCCCAAAAGTGTTCAACAAATCAAAATATATTTTATATTTGAGATTCTTCAAATAGCCACCCTTTGCCTTGATGAAAGCTTTGCACACTCTTGGCATTCTCTCAACCAGCTTCATGAGGTAGTCACCTGGAATGCATTTCAATTAACAGGTGTGCCTTCTTAAAAGTTAATTTGTGGAATTTCTTTCCTTCTTAATGCGTTTGAGCCAATCAGTTGTGTTGTGATAAGGTAGGGGGTTATACAGAAGATAGCCCTATTTGGTAAATAGACCAAGACCATATTATGGCAAGAACAGCTCAAATAAGCAAAGAGAAACAACAGTCCATCATTATTTTAAGACATGAAGGTCAGTCAATATGGAACATTTCAAGAACTTTGAACGTTTCTTCAAGTGCAGTCGCAAAAACCATCAAGCGCTATGATGAAACTGGCTCTCATGAGGACCGCCACAGGAACGGAAGACCCAGAGTTACCTCTGCTGCAGAGGATAAGTTCATTAGAGTTACCAGCCTCAGAAATTGCAGCCCAAATAAATGCTTCACATAGTTCAAGTAACAGACACATCTCAACATCAACTGTTCAGAGGGGAATGTGTGAATCAGGCCTTCATGGTCGAATTGCTGCAAAGAAACCACTACTAAAGGACACCAATAAGAAGAAGAGACCTGCTTGGTCCAAGAAACACGAGCAATGGACATTAGACCAATGGAAATTTGTCCTTTGGTCTGGAGTCCAAATTGGATATTTTTTGTTCAAACCGGCATATCTTTGTGAGACGCGGTGTGGGTCTGTGTGGGATGATCTCCGCATGTGTAGTTACCACTGTAAAGCATGGAGGAGGAGGTGTTATGGTGTGGGGGTGCTTTGCTGGTGACACTGTCTGTGATTTATTTAGAATTCAAGGCACATTTAACCAGCATGGCTACCACAGCATTCTGCAGCGATACGCCATCCCATCTGGATTGAGCTTAGTAGGACTATCATTTGTTTTTCAACAGGACAATGACCCAACACACCTCCAGGCTGTGTAAGGGCTATTTTACCAAGAAGGAGAGTGATAGTGCTGCATCAGATGACCTGGCATCCACAATCCCCCAACCTCAACCCAATTGAGATGGTTTGGGATGAGTGCTCAGCATATGTGGGAACTCCTTCAACACTGTTGGAAAAGCATTCCAGGTGAAGCTGGTTGAGAGAATTCCAAGAGTGTGCAAAGCTGTCATCAAGGTAAAGGGTGGCTATTTGAAGAATCTGAAATATAAAATATATATTGATTTGTTTAACACTTTTTGGGTTACTACATGATTCCATATGTGTTATTTCATAGTTTTGATGTCTTCACTATTATTCTACAATTTATTTTTTTTGTGTAAAAATTAAGAAAAACCCTTGAATGTGTGTCCAAACGTTTGACTGGTAGTGTACGTACAAAAACACACACATACAACAGAACACATACACAAAAACTCACACATGAGAACAAACACCACACTCGGACGCAAAAACATGTACACACACACACACACAACCAAACCCACAAAAACAGACATGAGAACACACACTACACACTCACAGACACACACATGGTCCTACAATCACACACACACACAACCACCGCACCCCCCATTTCTCGTTTGTCACATGGTTCGTGGGTGAATAAAATGTTAAATAAAGTCTCAGCAGCCTTTTATGTTGCATCACCGGAAACTGAAGATGCCTCTCCCACATTGGTACTACTGAGACTCAATGCAAAAGTACTGTGGTGATAGAAAGAGAGAGAGAGAGAGAGAGAGAGAGAGAGAGAGAGAGAGAGAGAGAGAGAGAGAGAGAGAGAGAGAGAGAGAGAGAGAGAGAGGAGAAAAAGAGGTTAAACCTTCATAAAACTGATATGGGTTCGCAAATGTGTTAGCTAATGTAAACAAACTCCATTTGATCCTCTCTGAGGTAAAAACTAAAAGAAAAAAAGACGCTGCTTCACTCAGCGTTGGCAGAGGGTAGATGTGTTTGTTTGCCAGTGAGGCTTCCCCTAGGAGAGCTGGCGCGTGAGCCCTGGTTACTCATCTACCGGTCTGTCGCCAGCCTGGCTCAATGAGGAGCTCCATTACCCCCTATTGGGCGAACAAGTGGATCAATCCAAGTGGGGCCCAAAATGGAAATCACATTTTTAAGAAACTCTTCAAATACAATTTATTTTAACCTTTGAAGAAGGTTTTACTTGCAATGTTTGTATGATACGGTTATTTCTCATTATTTGAATGCACTTATTGTAGGTCTCTATGAACAAGAGAGTCTCCTTTATAACTAAAATATAAATGTTTAAAATAATGGGTGTAGTTAGAAATGTAGAAGGCACCGGAGATAAAGTATATACCAAGCTATCCGCCGTACTAGAAAAGGCGAGACAGAGGGAAACATCTAATTTTATCAATTTGAAACAATATGGAGCTGATTGGGTAGTTATTAACGCCCATAGCGAATCTTTCTAGTGAGTAATTTGTCGGAGGGTTGTACAATTTTTATAATCCTAACTGGAAAGCCCTAGGAACACAAACTTTTTAAAATAATAAGAGGCTAATTTCACCTTGGTGCTACACTATCCAAGCCGCTCAATTATCTACAGTTAATGAATATTGCCTCGGGTCACATTTCTTTCAAAGTATCAAAGATCCCACTGAGACAGTGAATCATCTCTGTAAAATACTTCAGTTGACTGGTTCAATTATATCCAGTTTAGCAAGTATGACTAACACTAGCAGATGTTCGCTTCCATCTCATCTCTTTTCCATAACAGACCTTGGTACAAATCAGGGTTGTTCTCAATTCAGAATTGAATTGAGAATGCCTGAAATTCCAGTTCAATTCTTGAATTTGAATTCAATTTGAAAACAGGATACAGAATTGCAATTTGAATATCAGTTAAAGGAAATATATTTGAATTCTGTGAAATCAAATGCTTCTTCTATTCTATATTAGGTGTAATCTATACAAATATACACTGAGTATACAAAACATTAAGAACATCTGCTCTTTCCATGACATAAACGGACCAGGTGACTCCAGGTGAAAGGTATGATCCCTTATTGATGTCACTTGTTAAATCCACTTCAATCAGTGTAGATGAAGGGGAGGAGACAGGGTTTTTATGCCTTGAGACATGGATTGTGTATGTGTGCCATTCAGAATGTGAATGGGCAAGACAAAAAATGTAAGTGCCTTTGTAGTAGGTGCCAGGCCACCGGTTTGTGTCAAGAACTGCAACGCTGCTGGGTTTTTCGCTCTTAACAGTTTCCTGTGTGTATCAAGAATGGTCCACCACACCAGCCAACTTGACACAACTGTGGGAAGTATTGGAGTCAACATGGGCCAGCATCCCTGTGGAACGCTATCAACACCTTGTAGAGTCCATGCCCTGATGAATTGAGTATATTAGGAAGGTGTTCCTAATGTTTGGTATACTCAGTGTACATTTTGTGCATAAAACATGTCGTTATATAAATGCATATAAAATATTGTTGAAACAATTGATTTTCCAGACAAACTCACTAAAAATGAATGATCAAGGAAAAAATAAACCTGTATGCAAATATTCTATTATATTTCATTAATTACTTAAATTTAGTTCAATATGGGGAAAATACTACTTTTCCCAGAATGCATTAGTTTAACCCTCAAGTTTTTTTGTTTAGTTTTTTTGTCATTTAGGCGACTTACAGGAGTTGACCCTAAATCCTACAAAAAGAAGCCAAACAAATGAAATGGTTGGTGGAAGTTTAATTGGCTATTCTAAGCACTAAGGTTAAAAGAGAATATGAACATTGTTTCCAGAGAAAAGTGATATATTCTTTGGTGTCTGGAAGTTTGACCTGTCAGATTCAATGAAACTCTCACGTTCTATGACTGAGTGAAATGTCTTTGAATCGCACTGAATTAAATTCTACTTCCTGTCACTCAAACTCAAATTTTACATCCTGTGCGGTGGCCAATTCAATTGGAATTTCAACTCATGAGTTGAATGGGAGTCAATTCCAAAAATCTGAATTAAGCATAACCTTGGCACACATACTATTTGAAATCATTTCAAATACTTTTTCTGTGCTTTATTGAGATTGCGTGGCTTATTCGACCAATAGAACAATCCCAATGACCATAACAACTTCAATTAAGTGGTCCTCTGTAGCTCAGCTGGTAGAGCATGGCGCTTGTAACGCCAAGGTAGTGGGTTCGATCCCCGGGACCACCCATACACAAAAATGTATGCACGCATGACTGTAAGTCGCTTTGGATAAAAGCGTCTGCTAAATGGCATATTATATTATATTAATTAGAGAGGAATCCAGCTCCCCGTGGACCAATGAAGTGAATGATACTGTAATGTCTTACAGGCTACATTCCTTTGGGGACCCTGCTGCTCTCTTCACTGAAGTTTTGTAATATGTTTGCAATGTGCAAAACGTCATAATAATGAGTGACAAAGTTATGTCAGTAGGACTGGGCGGTATACCGGTATTGATGCACGGACCGGTTTGGGTTTTTACTTTACTTTCTATAACGGTATTTGAATGTTTGGTTTGTTAAATGTGATACGCTGTGTGTAATATCCATTTTTATAGTTTACTTCGCTACTTGACCTAGCCCCGCCCCCTGTCACTCAAGGAGTGCATTTGTTGTTCCTCGCCCACGAGACACTTGCGTTCAGTCTGTATGATCAATGCAGCACATGCAACAATGTTGATGACAAGATGCTGTTTTCACTTTGCTTCTTAATATAAATCCACTAGCGTTCGATAATTACACTATTAGTTTATGTTTCTTACATCTGCAAACAGCTAGTTTGTATTTTCTTAGCAAGTTGGGCCTAAATCTTGTTCGCCGCTAATGCTAATCGCTAGCTAGCTAATACATGTACTGAGTCAGAGCAAACATAATTAGCTATACAGCCTGATAATACCAGTGATGGTGTAGACCTAAATCAGCATATTGTTTGTACAACAGTATATTCTAAATCAAAGAGGGATACGCAAAGAAAGAATATGTTCTTCTTCTCCTTTTGTGGGTTTTATGGTGGACTACAACCCAAAAAGGTGTATTGCCGCCACCAACTGGCCGGGTTGAAAAAACAAGGTACAAATCAAATGCATACGTGATAGGGAAAACTAACTTAATCCACCCAAATAAAAATAGTTAATTGACAAATCCAAAATAAAACTCCCACTTCTTCCTTCCTTCAAATCTCCATATCTCTCTTTTCAGGCTCTAGGGCCTGAGAGAGTGGTACGGCTTGTGACAATACACCATGCAACTCCTCCGCTGAGAAATCATTCAGTCCCAGGAGCCGCTCCGCCGCATCCACAATGATATCTATTTTCCTGGACCTCCACTACACCTTAGCAGTGCCATTAATCACCATAGCTATAAAGGCCACAAAGTCCATCTACTTGACCTTTAAAATATCTGGGTCCTGCTGGTGAAAGGTAACCCCGGCAGCCTGCAGTGAAGGCTTATCCGCCACCATGGACTCTTCAGCAGCACCATTCAAAACCTCAATCCTTTTAACAGCCGCTGCATATGAAATGCTTTGGACAGCCCTGACTTTGGCCACCTCATTCTCTTTCACCCTTGTCGGGCATTCCAAAGACATGGCTTCATGGTTCCCACCACAATTGCAACATGTCACATTTTCAGCACTTTTAAAATACATGACATGATCTTTTCGACAACTTCTCCCTTCTGCAAACACTTGAAACATGTCCAAAAGCTTTACAGTCATCACACTGCATTGGTCTTGGGATAAATGCTCAGACTCTGTAGTTTATATACCTCAAACTGCACTTGAGTAGGGAGAGACTCCATATCAAAAAACTAAATAACTGATAGAATCTTCACTTTTTAATCATTCACCACCCGATTCATCCGATGTGCATCAATCACTTCAGGAATATATTTCATCTCTTCAACATCGACTTCCCACGAGACTCCAGATATTACCCCCTTGAGGAGTGCCCTGTTCCAAAGAGACACACACGACACGTCAAACTTCTCAAATCGGGTGAGATGCAACACACGTTCCTTCTGATCCTCAGAACTACAAAAAATCTAAACAAGCCCGCCTCTCGTGATCCTCATAGCCTTCACTTTACCCAGCACTCTCTCCACCAGTTTGGATATCTCAAATGGATTATTCAAGATTGGTAATCAGATCAGCTGCTCCTCATTAACAAACCGTACTCCTACAAGATATGAAGGGACATTTTCAGCACTGTACACTACTTTGCTCCGTTTTCTAAGCACACACCCCTGAGGGGCCCTCGTGGTAAAGATCAGCATGGCAGATGTGTTGTTGCCTACCCTTACCACCTGGGGGCGGCCCATCAGGAAGTCCAGGATCTAGTTGCAGAGGGAGGTGTTTAGTCCCAGGGTCCTTAGCTTAGTGGTGAGCTTTGTGGGCACTATGGTGTTGAACAATGAACTATAGTCAATGAACAGCATTCTCACATAGGTGTTCCTGTTGTCCAGGTGGGAAAGAGCAGTGTTGAATGCAATTGAGATTGCATCATCTATGGATCTGTTGGGGCGGTATGCGAATTGGAGTGGGTCTAGGGTTTCCGGGATGATGGTGTTGATGAGAGCCATGACCAGCCTTTCAAAGCACTTCATGGCTACAGACGTCAGTGCTACGGGTCGGTAGTCATTTAGGCAGGTTATCTTAGTGTTCTTGGGCACAGGGACTATGGTGGTCTGCTTGAAACATGTTGGTATTATAGACTCAGTCAGGGACATGTTGAAAATGCCGGTGAAGACACTTGCCAGTTGGTCAGCACATGCTCAGAGTACACGTCCTGGTAATCTGTCTGCCCTGCGGCCTTGTAAATGTTGACCTGCTTAAAAGTCTTACTCACATCGGCTATGGAGAGCGTGATCACATAGTCATCCGGAACAGCTGGTGCTCTCATGCATGCTTCAGTGTTGCTTGCCTCGAAGTGAGCATAGAAGTGATTTAGCTCGTCTGGTAGGCTTGTGTCACTGGGCAGCTCGCGGCTGTGCTTCCCTTTGTAGTCTGTAATAGTTTTCAAGCCCTCCCACATCCGACTAGCGTCAGAGCCAGTGTAGTATGATTCAATCTTAGTCCTGTATTGACTCTTTGCCTGTTTAATGGTTCGTCGGAGGGCATAGCTGGATTTCTTATAAGCGTCCGGGTTAGAGTCCCACTCCTTGAAAGCGGCAGCTCTACCCTTTAGCTCAGTGTGGATGTTGCCTGTAATCCATGACTTCTGGTTGGGGTATGTACGTACGGTCACTGTGGGGACGACGTCATCGATGTACTTATTGATGAAGCCAGTGACTGATGTGGTGTACTCCTCAATGCTATCTGAAGAATCCCGGAACATGTTCCAGTCTGTGCTAGCAAAACAGTCCTGTAGCTTAGCATCTGCGTCATCTGACAACTTTTTTATTAACCGAGTCACTCGTGCTTCCTGCTTTAGTTTTTGCTTATAAGCAGGAATCAGGAGGATAGAGTTATGGGCATATTTGCCAAATGGAGGGTGAGGGAGAGCTTTGTATGTGTCTCTGTGTGTGGAGTAAAGGTGGTCTAGAGTTTTTTGTCCTCTGGTTGCACATTTAACATGCTGGTAGAAATGAGGTAGAACGGATTTAAGTTTCCCTGCATTAAAGTCCCCGGCCACTAGGAGCGCTGCCTCTGGATGAGCGTTTTCCTGTTTAGTTATGGCCTTATACAGCTCATAGAGTGCAATCTTAATGCTAGCATTGGTTTGTGGTGGTAAATAGAAAGCTATGAAAAATATAAATGAAAACTCTCTTGGTAATTAGTGTGGTATACAGCTTATCATAAGGTACTCTCCTTCAGGTGAGCAAAACCTCGAGACTTCCTTAGTATTTGATTTTGTGCACCAGCTGTTGTTTACAAATATACACAGACCGCCACCCCTTGTCTTACCGGAGTCAGCCGTTCTATCCTGCCGATGTAGCGTATAGCCCGCTAGCTGTATGTTGTCCATGTCGTCGTTCAGCCACGACTCGTTGAAGAAAAAATCTTTGTCCAATACGAGGTGAGTAATCGTTGTCCTGATATCCAGAAGCTCGTTTTGGTTATAAGAGACGATGGCAGAAACATTACGTCCAGAATCAATTACAAATAACGTGAAAAAACACACATAATAGTACAATTGGTTAGAGGGCTGTA
Source organism: Coregonus clupeaformis (assembly GCF_020615455.1). NCBI lineage: Eukaryota > Metazoa > Chordata > Actinopteri > Salmoniformes > Salmonidae > Coregonus > Coregonus clupeaformis. The sequence continues at coordinate 32,916,897 of NC_059215.1, read as the reverse complement.
AAACGGCAGCCATCTTCTCCGGCGCCATCGCCATATTAATTGAAAAACAGGGCTAATGTTGAAGTGCAGGTCCATGTAGAGTTCATTTCAGTAGTATATACACCTATAGTATAATACTACAGTGGGGGAAAAAAGTATTTAGTCAGCCACCAATTGTGCATGTTCTCCCACTTAAAAAGATGAGAGAGGCCTGTAATTTTCATCATAGGTACACATCAACTATGACAGACAAATCGAGGAAAAAAAATCCAGAAAATCACATTGTAGGATTTTTAATGAATTTATTTGCAAATTATGGTGGAAAATAAGTATTTGGTCACCTACAAACAAGCAAGATTTCTGGCTCTCACAGACCTGTAACTTCTTCTTTAAGAGGCTCCTCTGTCCTCCACTCGTTACCTGTATTAATGGCACCTGTTTGAACTTGTTATCAGTATAAAAGACACCTGTCCACAACCTCAAACAGTCACACTCCAAACTCCACTATGGTCAAGACCAAAGAGCTGTCAAAGGACACCAGAAACAACATTGTAGACCTGCACCAGGCTGGGAAGACTGAATCTGCAATAGGTAAGCAGCTTGGTTTGAAGAAATCAACTGTGGGAGCAATTATTAGGAAATGGAAGACATACAAGACCACTGATAATCTCCCTCGATCTGGGGCTCCACGCAAGATCTCACCCCGTGGGGTCAAAATGATCACAAGAACGGTGAGCAAAAATCCCAGAACCACACGGGGGACCTAGTGAATGACCTGCAGAGAGCTGGGACCAAAGTAACAAAGCCTAACATCAGTAACACACTACTCCACCAGGGACTCAAATCCTGCATTGCCAGACGTGTCCCCCCTGCTTAAGCCAGTACATGTCCAGGCCCGTCTGAAGTTTGCTAGAGTGCATTTGGATGATCCAGAAGAGGATTGGGAGAATGTCATATGGTCAGATGAAACCAAAATATAACTTTTTGGTAAAAACTCAACTCATCGTGTTTGGAGGACAAAGAATGCTGAGTTGCATCCAAATAACACCATACCTACTGTGAAGCATGGGGGTGGAAACTTCATGCTTTGGGGCTGTTTTTCTGCAAAGGGACCAGGACGACTGATCCGTGTAAAGGAAAGAATGAATGGGGCCATGTATCGTGAGATTTTGAGTGAAAACCTCCTTCCATCAGCAAGGGCATTGAAGATTAAACGTGGCTGGGTCTTTTAGCATGACAATGATCCCAAACACCCCCCCCGGGCAACGAAGGAGTGGCTTCGTAAGAAGCATTTCAAGGTCCTGGAGTGGCCTAGCCAGTCTCCAGATCTCAACCCCATAGAAAATCTTTGGAGGGAGTTGAAAGTCCGTGTTGCTCAGCGACAGCCCCAAAACATCACTGCTCTAGAGGAGATCTGCATGGAGGAATGGGCCAAAATACCAGCAACAGTGTGTGAAAACCTTGTGAAGACTTACAGAAAACGTTTGACCTGTGTCATTGCCAACAAGGGGTATATAACAAAGTATTGAGAAACTTTTGTTATTGACCAAATACTTATTTTCCACCATAATTTGCAAATAAATTCATAAAAAATCCTACAATGTGATTTTCTGGATTTTTTTTCCTCATTTTGTCTGTCATAGTTGACATGTACCTATAATGAAAATTACAGGCCTCTCTCATCCTTTTAAGTGGGAGAACTTGCACAATTGGTGGCTGACTAAATACTTTTTTGCCCCACTGTACAAGACCACTGATAATCTCCCTCGATCTGGGGCTCCACGCAAGATCTCACTCCGTGGGGTCAAAATGATCACAAGAAATGTGAGCAAAAATCCCAGAACCACACAGGGGGACCTAGTGAATGACCTGCAGAGAGCTGGGACCAAAGTAACAAAGTCTACCATCAGTAGCACACTACGCCGCCAGGGACTCAAATCCTGCAGTGCCAGACGTGTCCCCCTGCTTAAGCCAGTACATGTCCAGGCCCGTCTGAAGTTTGCTAGAGTGCATTTGGATGATCCAGAAGAGGATTGGGAGAATGTCATATGGTCAGATGAAACCAAAATAGAACTTTTTGGTAAAAACTCAGCTCGTCGTGTTTGGAGGACAAAGAATGCTGAGTTGCATCCAAAGAACACCATACCTACTGTGAAGCATGGGGGTGGAAACATCATGCTTTGGGGCTGTTTTTCTGCAAAGGTACCAGGACGAATGATCCGTGTAAAGGAAAGAATGAATGGGGCCATGTATCGTGAGATTTTGAGTGAAAACCTCCTTCCATCAGCAAGGGCATTGAAGATGAAACGTGGCTGGGTCTTTCAGCATGACAATGATCCCAAACACACCGCCCGGGCAATGAAGGAGTGGCTTCGTAGAAGCATTTCAAGGTCCTGGAGTGGCCTAGCCAGTCTCCAGATCTCAACCCCATAGAAAAGCTTTGGAGGGAGTTGAAAGTCTGTGTTGCCCAGCGACAGCCCCAAAACATCACTGCTCTAGAGGAGATCTGCATGGAGGAATGGGCCAAAATACCAGCAACAGTGTGTGAAAACCTTGTGAAGACTTACAGAAAACGTTTGACCTGTGTCATTGCCAACAAAGGGTATATAACAAAATATTGAGAAACTTTTGTTATTGACCAAATACTTATTTTCCACCATGATATGCAAATAAATTCATTAAAAATCCTACAAATGTGATTTTCTGGAATTTTTTTTCTCATTTTGTCTGTCATAGTTGACGTGTACCTATGACGAAAATTACAGGCCTCTCTCATCTTTTTAAGTGGGAGAACTTGCACAATTGGTGGCTGACTAAATACTTTTTTTCCCCACTGTATATATCATCTGAGTGATACCTTGGAATTTATAGGGGATAACTGACACAAGTGACTTGATGTGTGGGCATCATTCTTTAAACCCTGTTTGAATTAAAGGTTCTAAATACAGTACATTTTCTACAGTACCATTAAAATTATCATCACTGTTTGTGTGGGTATAATTTTTTTAACTCTGTAAATACTCAACATAAAAACAATTCCACAGTATCATCACAACTGTCATAACCATCATAACATTTGAAAAGGAGAATTCATTCAGTATGGTTTTGACCAAACTAGGTCCATTCCATGTCACGGTGATGTAACTATTTGCTTTGCAGTATAAAACTGCGCCACAGTGGAATTAAAGTGCAAAGAATCGCATTCCTAGACAGCTGGTAGTTGTAAATTCCTATCAGGGAAAAAAGAGGGAGGGTGTTACTTTGAAAGAAAACATATACTACCGTTCAAAAGTTTGGAGTCACTTAGAAATGTCCTTGTTTTCCATGAAAACATACATGAAATGAGTTTGAATAGGAAATATAGCAAAATGCATAGGAAATGTAGTCATTGACAAGGTTAGAAATAATGATTTTTAATATAAATAATAATTGTATCCTTCAAACTTTGCTTTCAAAGTCAAAGAATCCTCCATTTGCAGCAATTACAGTCTTGCAGACCTTTGGCATTCTAGTTGTCCATTTGTTGAGGTAATCTGAAGAGATTTCACCCCATGCTTCCTGAAGCACCTCCCACAAATTGGATTGGCTTGATGGGCACTTCTTACGGTCAAGTTGCTCCCACAACAGCTCAATAGGGTTGAGATCCAGTGACTGTGCCACTCCATTATAGACAGAATACCAGCTGACTGCTTCTTCCCTAAATAGTTATTGTATAGTTTGGAGCTGTGCTTTGGGTCATTGTCCTGTTGTAGGAGGAAATTGGCTCCAATCAAGCGCCGTCCACAGGGTATGGCATGGCCTTTGCAAAATGGAGTGATAGCCTTCCTTCTTCAAGATCCCTTTTACCCTGTCCAAATCTCCCACTTTACCACCACCATAGCACCCCCAGACCATCACATTGCCTCCACCATGCTTGACAGATGGCATCAAGCACTCCTCCAGCATCCTTTCATTTGGTCTGTGTCTCACAAATGTTCTTCTTTGTGATCCGAACACCTCAAACTTCAATTCGTCTGTCCATAACACTTTTTTCCAATCTTCCTCTGTCCAGTGTCTGTGTTTTTTTGCACATCTTAATCTTTTATTTTTATTGTCCAGTCTGAGATATGGCGTTTTCTTTGCAACTCTGCCTAGAAGGTCAGCATCCCGGAGTCGCCTCTTCACTGTTGACGTTGAGACTGGTGTTTTGTGGGTACTATTTAATGAAGCTGCCAGTTGAGGACCTGTGAGGCGTCTGTTTCTCAAACTAGACACTCTAATGTATTTGTCCTCTTGCTCAGTTGTGCACCGGGGCCTCCCACTCCTCTTTCTATTCTGGTTAGAGCCAGTTTGCACTGTTCTGTGAAGGGAGTAGTACACAGCGTTGTACAACATCTTCAGTTTCTTGGAAATTTCTCGCATAGAATAGCCTTCATTTCTCAGAACAAGAATAGACTGACGAGTTTCAGAAGAAAGTTATTTGTTTCTGGCCATTTTGAGCCTGTAATCGAATCCACAATTGCTGATGCTCCAGATACTCAACTAGTCTCAAGAAGGCCAGTTTTATTGCTTCTTTAAATCAGCACAACAGTTTTCAGCTGTGCTAACATAATTGCAAAATTGCCTTTTAAAATGATAAAACTTGGATTAGCAAACACAACGTGACATTGAAACACAGGACTGATGGTTGCTGACAATGGGCCTCTTTACGCCTATGTAGATATTCCATTTTAAAAAATCAGCCGTTTCCAGCTACAATAGCCATTTACAACATTAACAATGCCTACACTGTATTTCTGATAAATTTGATGTTATTTTAATGGACCAAAGAAATTGCTTTTCTTTAGAAAACAAGGACATTTCTAAGTGACCAAAAAACATTTGAACGGTAGTGTATACTATTTTTTCATTTCAAACTGCTTTAGGGATTAGGGATTCAGATCTAGAAAAAAATGCATACAAATAATCCACCATTTGCAGGTTTTATATTTACAATGGAAACTCAAACGCCAAGCCCAGCACCCTCCTCTCAACCCTCCCCCAACAACACACACACACACACACACCAACCTGCAGCCATCTGCACAGTTTGCTCTCTACAATCCTAGCAGAATACATTATTCATCACAAAACATCCCTTCACATCACAGAGATGCAGTCTCTATGTACAGTGAGAGAGAAGATTAAAGCATGTTTGATTTGGTTTTTGGGTAAAACAAGGTCGTCAGAGAGGGGTCTACCTGTTATAGCTAGTGGGCAAGATGAAAGTCACTGACAAGAAGGTTACTCCGCGAGTGCCCATAATGCACAATGGACGTGTGTGTGTGTGTACTTGACTACATTATTTTCTTGACCTGTTTTGCATCCACCTGTTAGTGAGCCAAACCAAACATTTTCCACTGGCTGCTTGTAGCGCTCCTGCCCTGAAATTAACCCCAGTGCAAGGCAAGCATTTGTGAATCTGCACATTGGTGCATGCTCAGTCCCCTCCTGTACTCCCTGTTCACCCATGACTGCATGGCCAGGCACGACTCCAACACCATCATTAAGTTTGCCGATGACACAAGAGTGGTAAGCCTGATCACCGACAACGATGAGACAGCCTATAGGGAGGAGGTCAGAGACCTGGCCGTGTGGTGCCAGGATAACAACCTCTCCCTCAACGTGATTAAGACAAAGGAGATGATTGTGGACTACAGGAAAAAGAGGACCGAGCACGCCCTCATTCTCATTGACGGGGCTGTAGTGGAGCAGGTTGACAGCTTCAAGTTCCTTGGTGTCCACATCACCAACAAACTATCATGGTCCAAACATACCAAGACAGTCGTGAAGAGGCCACGACAAAGCCTATTCCCCCTCAGGAGACTGAAAATATTTGGCATGGGTCCTCAGATCCTCAAAAAGTTATACAGCTGCACCATCAAGAGCATCCTGACTGGTTGCATCACTGACTGGTATGGCAACTGGTCGGCCTCCTACTGCAAGGCACTACAGAGGGTAGTGCGTACGGACCAGAGCATCACTGGGGCGAAGCATCCTGCCATCCAGGACCTCTATACCAGGCGGTGTCAGAGGAACGCCCTAAAAATTGTCATAGACTCCAGCCACCCTAGTCATAGACTGTTCTCTCTGCTACCACACGGCAAGCGGTACCGGAGCGCCAAGTCTAGGTCCAAAAGGCTTCTTAACAGCTTCTACTCCCAAGCCATAAGACTCCTGAACAGCTAATCAAATGGCTACCTGGACTATTTGCATTGTCTCCCCCCCACCCCCTCTTTTACACTGCTGCTACTCTCTGTCACTTTAACTCTACCTACATGTACATATGACCTCAATTACCTCAACTAACCTGTGCCCCCGCACATTGACTCTGTACCGGTACCCCCTGTATATAGCCTTGCTACTGTTATTTTACTGCTGCTTTTTAATTATTTGTTATTTGTTAGTGATCTATTTTTTACTTAACACTTATATTTCTTAAAACTGCATTGTTGTTTAAGGGATTGTAAGTAATCATTTCACTGTTCACCTGTTGTATTCGGCGCAACATTCAACCCCTCAGTCTTCCTCTGCACTGAACCACACACGCTACCCCTTCCTTTCATCACAACAGTGCACCAATGATAACACACACACACACTCTTAGAAAACAGGGGGTACTCTAGAACCATAAAGGGTTATTTGACTGTCCCTGTGTAGGAGAACACTTTTTGGTTCCAGGTAAAAACTTTCACCAAAGTGCCCTTTTGGGTGGTGGTTTAATTTGCCCTTTTGGGTGGTGGTTTAATTTCCCCCCAAATACATTTAAAAAAAAAACATTTTTGTTATTGTTGTTCAAAACCCAATGCCCGCAAGTCATCGTCAAGTTCGCCACCCCCACCCCTACCCAGTCCGTTGGTTGTGCACGTTGATCTGCCCTGTATGGAGCTCACGCATGTCCGATTGTGCATTTTTCCCCAGTCTGCCCTGTATGGAGATTGCGCGCGTCTGGTATCCAAACATGCATGGCGTGAGAGATGAGGTCACCGGTCGAGTGTATGTAGCTACATAGTTTAAATATCAACATTACTGCCACAGCAGCATAACATTTGATTAACACTTGATTTACCCTACATCATCATCAATATTCTGTCTGGTTGGCTGATATGCGCAGCAGAGAGAGGCAGAAAGACAGAGGTAAATCACAATCAGTAAAATAAATCGAGCTAGCTAACTAGTAGATTTACATCAATCATCAACATCAATGATCAGCTGATAGCCCACCCTCGTTTGATGAGTGTGTTGTTGCAGAAATAAATAGGCCTATGCAAAAAAAATATGAAAAAAAATCGCAAGAGGCATTTAGTATGTTATGAAATTCTGTTATACGAATTATGAAAGCCATACATTTTTATCCAAAGTAAAATGATCAACCAATCATAAACATCTAATTTTGCAGTCCCACATCCATCCACTGTGCTGGTATGAGGTTCATTAAAAAAGCTCTACATTGGACACAGATTGCCTCCTTAGCATAGTTGGCAATAAGCCACAGGAGTCCTTTGAAGTCCACAGTCATTTGACTGTCTAAATAACGATTTGAATTGGAGAGAAAGTTGCTGCGTCAGGCGGTTCACTTGCTTGGTCTTCCCTTCCTTTCCTCTCTTCCCCATCTCTCCTTTTTCCCACCCTCCCTCCCTTTTTACCAGATGCCTGGCACTGCCTCATATTTGGCCTACGACTGTGAGGGGTCACCGGCTGCCTTGTTCTCACACATGGAGTGTGTGTGTGGGTCGGGGAGTCTGCTAACTCAGTGCCAGGCCTCTCTAATGAGTCTGTCAGGCACTGTTAGCAACGGCGTGCTCCCCTGGCTCACCGCGCTCCCACAGACAGACTATGATTAGCCGGGCCAACGGCACACCACTGGGCCAGATTAAACAGTCACTGTGCACACACACAGCTATCATCTCCTGCATTAGCCTGCTTTGATATAATAACTCACACTTGCCCCCCAGAGTAAGGAAAGGTGATGTCACTGGAGTTATGGTTGGGTGTAATAAATGCTGGGTAAGGCAGGCAGCGCATGTACAGTACTGAAGCTACTGGGCCTAGCTTACATTACATGGAAAGCCTGCATAGAAAGACAGGTTAGAAGGCGTCTACTGAGAGCTTAACTTACTGTACAATCTACGTCTATGGAGATCAATGGCCTATATCGTCATCAGGTCAAATGCTGATTTAGGATCACAATTAATAAGATAAAATGGACAGGGGAGACCTGATCCTAGATCAGCAATCCTACTCTGAGACACTTGATACATATGGCCCCTGATGTGCATGCATGTTTCAAGCAGACCACCATAGTCCCTGTGCCCAAGAAAGCGAAGGTAACCTGCCTAAATGAATACTGCCCTGTAGCACTCACGTCGGTAGCCATGAAGTGCTTTGAAAGGCTGGTCATGGCTCACATCAACACCATCATCCCGGAAACCCTAGACCCACTCCAATTCGCATACCGCCACAACTGTTCCACAGATGACGCAATCTCAATCACACTCCACACTGCCCTTTCCCACCTGGACAAAAATAACACCTTTATGAGAATGCTGTTCATTGACTACAGCTCAGTGTTCAACACCATAGTGCCCACAAAGCTCATCACTAAGCTAAGGACCCTGGAACTAAACACCTCCCTCTGCAACTGGATCCTGGACTTCCTGACGGACCGCCCCCAGGTGGTAAGGGTAGGCAACAACACATCTGCCACGCTGATACTCAACACTGGGGCCACTCAGGGGTGCGCGCTTAGTCCCCTACTGTACTCCCTGTTCACCCACGACTGCGTGGCCAAGCACGACTCCAACACCATCATTAAGTTTGCTGACGACACAACAGTGGTAGGCCTGATCACCGACAACGATGAGACAGCCTATAGGGAGGAGGTCAGAGACCTAGCAGTGTGTTGCCAGGACAACAACCTCTCCCTCAATGTGAGCAAGACAAAGGAGCTGATCATGGACTACAGGAAAAGGAGGGCCGAACAGGCCCCCATTAACATTGATGGGGCTGTAGTGGAGCGGATCCAGAGTTTCAAGTTCCTTGGTGTCCACATCACCAACAAACTATCATGGTCCCCAGATCCTCAAAAAATTATACAGCTGCATCAGAGAGCATCCTGACTGGTTGCATCACCGCCTGGTATGGCAACTGCTCGGCATCCAACCATAAGGCGCTACATAGGGTAGTGCGTACGGCCCAGTACATCACTGGGGCCAAGCTTCCTGCCATCCAGGACCTATATACTAGGCAGTGTCAGAGGAAGGCCCAAAAAATTGTCAAAGACTCCAGTCACCCAAGTAATAGACTGTTCTCTCTGCTACCGCACGGCAAGCGGTACCAGAGCGCCAAGTCTAGGTCCTAAAGGCTCCTTAACAGCTTCTACCCCCAAGCCATAAGACTGCTGAACAATTAATCAAATGGCCACCCGGACTATTTATATTGACCCTTTGTTTTTACACTACTGCTACTCGCTGTTTATTATCTATGCATAGTAACTTTACCCCTATCCTACATGTACAAATTACCTCGACTAACCTGTACCCCCGCACATTGACTCGGTACCGGTACCCTCTGTATATAGCCTCGTTATTGTTATTTTATTGTGTTACTTTTTATTTTATTTTTTACTTCATAACTCTATTTCTTGAACTGCATTGTTGTTTAAGGGCTTATAAGTAAACATTTCACAGTAAGGTCTACACCTGTTGTATTCGGCACAAATACAATTTGATAACAAGTGGCCCACTCAGGCTTTAATTAATTTGAGTCATGCACCGTCTTGCACATCATTCCGAACCTGGACTGCTCCTTATGGAAGCTCTAAACATCCTCATTAAGAGGAATTATTCACTAATTACAGGTAATTACACATTAAGGAGGAGCGCAGATGAATGGGAAGATCTGTGGAGATAGAAGTGATCTGTGTGGTTGCTTTCCCTGGGGGCTACCTGTTTAACCATTATTTCACATTCAATAATGACCAGACCGTGACCAGACCATGAACGGAACGTGACATCTCAGACTGGTGAAAGTTCATAGCCTGGTTCCAGATCTGTTTGCGCTGTATAGCCCACTCCTATATGGTTGACCAGGCTAAGAGAGTTGCTTTTGTAAACCTTGAAACTCCCACATAAGTATGTACAGTACGCCAGCTTTTCAAAAGAGGGGATATGAGTAACAGTATGGCTTGGTAAGCCGAACAACATTCTTGAAAAATGTTTGAGACGATAAGACAAAGATGAAAGATTGAACTGAAAGCCCACACAGACACCAAAGGGTTAAGTTTCTTATCTTTGCTCCCCAGAAGAAAGTCCCTACTAGAAGCCACTGTCCGCTAACTTCCTGCCCCTCTTACCATGCCCTATTTTTACTCTCTGCTCTACTGTGTGCAACTGCCAGGGTGTTCCTTGTCACCGACACGTTTCCTGTCATTTCAGTGTTGGCTCACAGTACAGTAGATGCGCTGACCCAATTCAATTGCTTTTCAAGCAGTCTCTCTCTCTCTCTGATCATGCATTTACCTCTCTATATCCACTCTATTCTACCTAAAGCAAGTTATTTATTTATTTATTTATTTTAGCAGACGCTCTTATCCAGAGCGACTTACATGAGCAATTAGGGTTAAGTGCCTTGCTCAAGGGCACAGACAGATTTAAGTTCATTAGTAATCATCTAACAATGACCCATGTGAGGAAATACATTTCTGAAATATGCCCCTGATGGTGCAGTTATATCCACCTATAGGTACATCCACTTTAAAGGACATGTTTTTTTACTTGCACTGCAGTACAGGCTAACTTTTGAATGCCCCCAACTGTACTATCAGCAACATACATTGTGGACTAGAGAGTTTGAGTTTCTGGGTTGAGGAAAAATAGCACTTTAACTCACTGCCAGATAGTATGCTTGGTCCCTGTTAGAATTGTCGTTGAGATACAATATCTATTTACTACATATCAGCATTCCCAAACGTACCAAATAATGATCAAATCAAACCAATCGTCAATATTTTAATTCAAACCATTTTCCTCTGATGGCCTTTTTGTATATCGCAAATATTCACAGTAATTATTTTTCAGTTCACTTCCCTTTAATATAGAAACACTTGAACTGGAATATCTTAAAAATAACCCATTGTTTACAATATGTTAATCCAATCACCTCACTATAGTTCATTCAATTTATGCCTTGACAGTGAACCACCACCACGCTCCTGCTCTCAACCATATTTATTATGATGCCAAAACAAACAGCGCCTCTCTTCTCTGCCTGAAATGTGCAAAATGAGTAATTGTGTTTTTTTTCCCTTGAGGGAAAATGTCAGGGAGGGAATAACTGAAGTATGTCTGCATTGCAGCCTCATAGCTACATTATGTGAGTGTGGAAAAATAGTTGTGGAGATACATTATGAACTACTTGATTTCTGCACTATAAATTATGTCATGCCGAGAAAATGTTAATGAGTTCCATGGGCTGCTTTTAGTAGCTAAAAGGACATCAAGCAATTTTAGATTTGTATGCCATATTACTACCATGACTCTTAATAGACACTTTGCTTTAAGGCAAAACTTAAGTCTATATTGCCACCTCTGAATCTTTAAGGCAGTGTTGCACTTATTTCTCAGTGCCAAAAATAGTTACTTAAACTTCCTAAAAAAGTGGGATACATTGTGAGAATGAGGTGGGCGAATTGGGCGTCTACTCGTCAATCTGCAGGGCACATTTCATCCCTGAGAACTTCCACGGCTATCAACCATGGAAGGAGTGCTTCAGCAAGAAGTTGCTTCTCAAAGTGGATGCTGTCCCTACCATCAATGTGGCTTCTAAAGCATCTCAAACAGCCAGCAGCACCAGAAGAGACAGGGCATTATCATCAGCTTCAGTGAGCATGAAAGTCAACCTGGTAAGTGAAAGTCAAAGAGCTAGCTTGCTACCTCTATGCTAACGTTAGCTAGCTATAGCGCATTTAGCTCACATCTTCCATCTAAATAACACTGATAAAACTAACCAAATGTAAACATGTCAGCCAGCTGTTGGTAGTTAACTGCTGATGCTGTCGTATAGATGATACAAGCCTATGGGAAAGAGTAGTTTTGGCCGCAACAGAGGTCACTGTTACTGTATAGAGCAAGTTTTCAATGTGTTTGTGGGGACAGCGCGTTGCGGGCTAAACTGAAATGCATCACTTCGGCTATCGATCCGATCGAAGATCTGGAGGCATTTCGGAGAAGCCCCAGAGCCATGATTTCTTTGGAGGGGTGGATTGTGGATTTTGCTCAATGGGGGAGTTAACTTTTTTATCTAAGGATCAATGTTGTCACCGTTGCTTCTTGTTGAAGATGCAGCTGTTAACGTTCACTTGCTATAGATAGCTATCCTCTTCCTCCGTTTCTGAATGAATTTGTGGCCATTTCTTTCGAGCTAGCTAAATAAGTGAGCTAGATTTTAGATTGTGTTTGTTTGTACTGCCATATGTCAATAACATAGCTAAGTTTGTCACTGGTATGGGCTATTACATATCCTAAACATAACCAGCTAGATGGCAAGCTAAAATCAGGGAGAGAGGGAGGAGAGAATTCACTTTCTGTTTAATCTGCTGCTGGCTTGCTAATGTTCACTCAAATACATTTCCTACATATTATTGATGTAATTGTGTCAATATGTTGTGAATATTAGCTAAGTCTAAGGCACTGCATCGCAGTGCTAACTGTGCCACTAGAGATCCTGGTTCGAATCCAGGCTCTGTCGCAGCCGGCCGCGACCGGGAGACCCATGGGGCGGCGCACAATTGGCCCAGCGTCGTCCAGGGTAGGGGAGGGAATGGCCGGTAGGGATGTAGCTCAGTTGATAGAGCATGGCGTTTGCAACGCCAGGGTTGTGGGTTCGATTCCCACGGGGGGCCAGTATAAAAAAATAAATAAAAAATATGTATTCACTAACTGTAAGTCGCTCTGGATAAGAGCGTCTGCTAAATGACTAAAATCCTCACAGCAGTTTTCCATACTAAAAAGTGAAGTGCCACTTACAGCTTACCATGTACAGTAGGGTACAGGCAATATGTTCCTCCACCGTGTGAATCATAGAAATCTCCGTGGTTTTTATATGTGGGGAGCATAAATTGTACAATTGTAAACTAACAAATCATTTTTTAAGTTAGAATTCACGTACACTACCATTCAAAAGTTTGGACACACCTACTCATTCAAGGGTTTTTCTTTATTTATACTATTTTTTACATTGTAGAATAATAGTGAAGACATCAAAACTATGAAATAACACATATCCAATCATGTAGTAACCCCAAAAGTGTTCAACAAATCAAAATATATATTATATTTGAGATTCTTCAAATAGCCATCCTTTGCCTTGATGAAAGCTTTGCACACTCTTGGCATTCTCTCAACCAGCTCCATGAGGTAGTCACCTGGAATGCATTTCAATTAACAGGTGTGCCTTGTTAAAAAGTTAATTTGTGGAATTTCTTTCCTTCTTAATGTGTTTGAGCCAATCAGTTGTGTTGTGACAAGGTAGTGGGGGTATACAGAAGATAGCCCTATTTGGTAAAAGACCAAATCCATATTATGGTAAGAACAGCTCAAATAAGCAAAGAGAAACGACAGTCCATCATTACTTTAAGACATGAAGAACTATGAAAGTTTCTTAAAGTGCAGTCACAAAAACCATCAAGCACTATGATGAAACTGGCTCTCATGAGGATCGCCACAGGAACGGAAGACCCAGAGTTACCTCTGCTGCAGAGGATAAGTTACCAGCCTCAGAAATTGCAGCCCAAATAAATGCTTCACAGAGTTCAAGTCACAGACATATATCAACATCAACTGTTCAGAGGGGACTGTGTGAATCTGGCCTTCATGGTCGAATTCCTGCAAAGAAACCACTACTAAAGGACACCAATAAGAAAAAGAGACCTGCTTGGGCCAAGAAACATGAGCAATGGACATTAGACCGGTGGAAATTTGTCCTTTGGTCTGGAGTCCAAATTTGAGATTTTTGGATCCAACTGACGTGTCTTTGTGAGACGCGGTGTGGGTGAACGGATGATCTCCACATGTGTAGTTCCCACCGTGAAGCATGGAGGAGGAGGTGTTATGGTGTGTGGGTGCTTTGCTGGTGACACTGTCTGGGATTTATTTAGAATTCAATGCACACTTAACCACCATGGCTACCATAGCATTCTGCAGCGATACGCCATCCCATCTGGTTTGGGCTTATTGGGACTATCATTTGTTTTTTAACCGGACAATGACCCAACACACCTCTAGGCTGTGTAAGGGCTATTTGACCAAGAAGGAGAGTGATGGAGTGCTGCATCAGACGATCTGGCCTCCACAATCCCCCGACCTCAACCCAATTGAGATGGTTTGGGATGAGTCGGACGGCAGAGTGAAGGAAAAGCAGCCAACAAGTGCTCAACATATGTGGGAACTCCTTCAAGACTGTTGGAAAAGCATTCCAGGTGAAGCTGGTTGAGAGAATGCCAAGAGTGTGAAAAGCTGTCATCAAGGCAAAGGGTGGCTATTTGAAGAATCTAAAATATATTTTGATTTGTTTAACACTTTATTGGTTACTACATGATTCCATATGTGTTATTTCATAGTTTTGATGTCTTCACTATTATTCTACAATGTAGAAAATAGTAAAAATAAAGAAAAACCCTTGAATGAGTAGGTGTGTCCAAACTTTTTGACTGGTAATGTATATGAGTTAATATACAGTACCAACTACATACATATCTATTAGGGTCCATTATCTGCTACCTGGACTTGAACAATACGAGCACACACATTATCCCTCTCATTTGCCCCAACACAAATATCGAAAAATAACATGGCCTCCTGTATGTCCATATAGGAACATGAGTCAAAGCTACTCTTTTAGTAAAATAGACCCAGCTGGCATCAGATTCATATCAATCAAGTCGACAGACGACTGTTAGCACAGAAAAGTCTGTTTATTGTGGAAAACAATAAGAAGGTCTAACTGGTTTCAAAATAAAACTGTTCCAAAAACAGCAGTGAAGCGATAAAGGTCATAAAACATATTAATATGTCAATAAAACGATCCGTCAAAAAATAACATTAATAAGAAAACAAACAGTGAGAGCTGCCCAGCAGTCTTGAACAAACAAAGCGGCAAAAATCTATTTCCTTCCCGACAGGATATCCGCCTCATGATAGCATTGTTAATGACCACAGCAGCTGAAAGTTGTAAAAACCTACCATGGTTCAACTGAGAAACTATCCATTTAGTTAACAAATCTACCTTATCTAAGTGTGGTCCTGTTTAGCTCAGTTTGTAGAGCGGAGCAATGGGTAAGATTCCAGCTGGGGTCACCAATTCGTAAATGTATGCACTCACTAATTGAAGTTGCTTTGGATAAACGAGTCTGTTAAATGGAATATTGTTATTATAACAAGTTCACTGTAAGTGGTAACCACTGCCAAGACCTTTTCTAAATACAGTGGGGGAAAAAAGAATTTAGTCAGCCACCAATTGTGCAAGTTCTCCCACTTAAAACGATGAGAGAGGCCTGTAATTTTCATCATAGGTACACGTCAACTATGACAGACAAATTGAGGAATTTATTTGCAAATTATGGTGGAAAATAAGTATTTGGTCACCTACAAACAAGCAAGATTTCTGGCTCTCACAGACCTGTTACTTCTTCTTTAAGAGGCTCCTCTGTCCTCCACTCGTTAACTGTATTAATGGCACCTGTTTGAACTTGTTATCAGTATAAAAGACACCTGTCCACAACCTCAAACAGTCACACTCCAAACTCCACTATGGCCAAGACCAAAGAGCTGTCAAAGGACACCAGAAACAAAATTGTAGACCTGCACCAGGCTGGGAAGACTGATAATCTCCCTCGATCTGGGGCTCCACGCAAGATCTCACCCCGTGTGGTCAAAATGATCACAAGAACGGTGAGCAAAAATCCCAGAACCACACAGGGGGACCTAGTGAATGACCTGCAGAGAGCTGGGACCAAAGTAACAAAGCCTACCATCAGTAACACACTACGCCGCCAGGGACTCAAATCCTGCAGTGCCAGACGTGTCCCCCTGCTTAAGCCAGTACATGTCCAGGCCCGTCTGAAGTTTGCTAGAGTGCATTTGGATGATCCAGAAGAGGATTGGGAGAATGTCATATGGTCAGATGAAACCAAAATAGAACTTTTTTTGGTAAAAACTCAACTCGTCGTGTTTGGAGGACAAAGAATGCTGAGTTGCATCCAAAGAACACCATACCTACTGTGAAGCATGGGGGTGGAAACATCATGCTTTGGGGCTGTTTTTTCTGCAAAGGGACCAGGACGACTGATCCGTGTAAAGGAAAGAATGAATGGGGCCATGTATCGTGAAATTTTGAGTGAAAACCTCCTTCCATCAGCAAGGGCATTGAAGATGAAACGTGGCTGGGTCTTTCAGCATGACAATGATCCCAAACACACCGCCCGGGCAACGAAGGAGTGGCTTCGTAAGAAGCATTTCAAGGTCCTGGAGTGGCCTAGCCAGTCTCCAGATCTCAACCCCATAGAAAATCTTTGGAGGGAGTTGAAAGTCCGTGTTGCCCAGCGACAGCCCCAAAACAACAGATCTGCATGGAGGAATAGGCCAAAATACCAGCAACAGTGTGTGAAAACCTTGTGAAGACTTACAGAAAACGTTTGACCTGTGTCATTGCCAACAAAGGGTATATAACAAAGTATTGAGAAACTTTTGTTATTGACCAAATACTTATTTTCCACCATAATTTGCAAATAAATTCATTAAAATTCCTACAATGTGATTTTCTTGATTTTTTTTTCTAATTTTGTCTGTCATAGTTGACGTGTACCTATGATGAAAATTACAGGCCTCTCTCATCTTTTTAAGTGGGAGAACGTGCACAATTGGTGGCTGACTAAATACTTTTTTCCCCCACTGTAGCTGATATCTGACATTAGTAGACAAAGGATGGGTTTTATTTGTTAGGGAGCGGGTCATCTGGTATGACTTGGTACATAATAAGTGTTGAGTCATGACAAAATATGCTGATTGCAATATGTCATCAGACCTTATTATTTAGAATACGTGTTAGATGCTAGGAAGAAAATCTGTAACATCAGACACACAGACACACACGGTCATATTATATTATCTTACTAAATCTAGCCTAATAGGGCATAATGAACATGGTTTAGTTTGGCTTGCCAGAAACATGTCATGGAATCCAATGGCCGCATTACTAGGAGCAAAATGAAGTAAAAAAAACATGTATTTTCTGCAAGTGAAGCGCTCTTTAAAAATGTCCCTATTCTTAGTTCCTTTAAAACCAATGCCATCACTTTCCTTGAGAGGAACAATCTCATTACCTTGTTTTCCTGGCAAGAGGGAATAAATCTTAATTTGAGTGTGGCAATCAGCAGGGGGAAAAATTTAATCACACTTCGCTGTTTCATTTTCTGTGTAATTAATTAAGTCAGTTAAACGTTATGAAAACATTTAAACTCATCAATGACCTTAATCCATTTGCATTCTTAATCAGCCCAGATTAATTGTAATAAGCGAGTCAGTGTGTGGCAGTGACAGAGCGGCCTTTTGTCTGTCTGTCACAGGCGTTTAATTCTGCCATTACATTCCGTATCCTATTAGGCTAATTGGCCCTTCTTATTAGGGTTTATTTCTCAATCAACAACCAGCTGAGGCTATTAACTAACCATCTCGGAGAAGTGCACTTTTGCCTTAATCGTCATTGACTTCATGTCGTTTCACAAGGAAAACAGGGTGTGAGTGGCTGAGTTTGTGTTAATTTTAAGTCACGAATGCAACGGGAAATGCTTCAAAAAGTTTTGCAGCAGAAAACTAAATTTTGTGTTTCTTATTGGACAAGTCCAGATAAGTCTTCCCTGTTTCAGTCCATTTTCTTACGTTTGGTGCCTAATTAACACAACCTAGATCTACACATCACTCATGTTCCATCATCTTCCCATAGGGGGGAATTCCGACCAGAGTTAAGCGCACGTAAATGGAACGTAATTCCCTTTTTATGCACTTTTCTCTCTACGCGTATCTGACCTTGAACTTAAGCATGAGAATAGCATGCAATTCCCCCGCTATTCGTTTGGGGTGGAGATCGAAGAAATGAAGGTGTGGTGAAGGTGTGTCCACAGGTACGCTGTATTCTGATCTTGACTTAATTCTCTCATAATTCCACCACCTTTACGCGCGATGAACCGATGTATAAGATCAAGAAACCTGTCGGTTCCAAGTGGAACAACATCTACTTTCCGATAGAAATAACACCCTGCGCCATGCACTGTAATTTACAAATTGATAAGAGCTAGGTAAATGAGTAAGCCGTTTGGGATAAGGGGATTGTAAATATAAATATATTTGCCTTATGATCACTGGAGACAAAAGTGCAACCAGTCACATGGCAGCAAACAGTGAAGTTTATGAAATGTTGGCCTTATAACTTGCAGATATTAAATGTGAAGACCCAAGCTATAGGCTTCTGTAGCCATGCACAAATGACAGTTTAACGACAAACCTACATAGATGATTTTTCACTGTATTTTTTTACAACTTGTATCATGTTAAATATTAGCCACTATCGGTAGCCACTGTCAATTATACCAACATAAATGTACAGTGAGGGAAAAAAGTATTTGATCCCCTGCTGATTTTGTACGTTTGCCCACTGACAAAGAAATGATCCGTCTATAATTTTAATGGTAGGTTTATTTGAACAGTGAGAGACAGAATAACAACAACAAAATCCAGAAAAACACATGTCAAAAATGTTATACATTTATTTGCATTTTAATGAGGGAAATATGTATTTGACCCCCTCTCAATCAGAAAGATTTCTGGCTCCCAGGTGTCTTTTATACAGGTAACGAGCTGAGATTAGGAGCACAGTCTTAAAGGGAGTGCTCCTAATCTCAGCTTGTTACCTGTATAAAAGACACCTGTCCACAGAAGCAATCAATCAATCAGATTCCAAACTCTCCACCATGGCCAAGACCAAAGAGCTCTCCAAGGATGTCAGGGACAAGATTGTAGACCTACACAAGGCTGGAATGGGCTACAAGACCATCGCCAAGCAGCTTGGTGAGAAGGTGACAACAGTTGGTGCGATTATTCGCAAATGGAAGAAACACAAAATAACTGTCAATCTCCCTCGGCCTGGGGCTCCATGCAAGATCTCACCTCGTGGCGTTGCAATGATCATGAGAACGGTGAGGAATCAGCCCAGAACTACACGGGAGGATTTTGTCAATGATCTCAAGGCAGCTGGGACCATAGTCACCAAGAAAACAATTGGTAACACACTACGCCGTGAAGGACTGAAATCCTGCAGCGCCCGCAAGGTCCCCCTGCTCAAGAAAGCACATATACAGGCCTGTCTGAAATTTGCCAATGAACATCTGAATGATTCAGAGGAGAACTTGGTGAAAGTGTTGTGGCATCAACTCAACTCGCCGTGTTTGGAGGAGGAGGAATGCTGCCTATGACCCCAAGAACACCATCCCCACCGTCAAACATGGAGGTGGAAACATTATGCTTTGGGGGTGTTTTTCTGCTAAGGGGACAGGACAACTTCACTGCATCAAAGGGACGATGGACGGGGCCATGTACCGTCAAATCTTGGGTGAGAACCTCCTTCCCTCAGCCAGGGCATTGAAAATGGGTCGTGGATGGGTATTCCAGCATGACAATGACCCAAAACACACAGCCAAGGCAACAAAGGAGTGGCTCAAGAAGAAGCACATTAAGGTCCTGGAGTGGCCTAGCCAGTCACCAGACCTTAATCCCATAGAAACTCTGTGGAGGGAGCTGAAGGTTCGAGTTGCCAAACGTCAGCCTCGAAACCTTAATGACTTGGAGAAGATCTGCAAAGAGGAGTGGGACAAAATCCCTCCTGAGATGTGTGCAAACCTGGTGACCAACTACAAGAAACGTCTGACCTCTGTGATTGCCAACAAGGGTTTTGCCACCAAGTACTAAGTCATGTTTTGCAGAGGGGTCAAATACTTATTTCCCTCATTAAAATGCAAATAAATGTATAACATTTTTGACATGCGTTTTTCTGGATTTTTTTGTTGTTGTTCTGTCTCTCACTGTTCAAATAAACCTACCATAAAAATTATAGACAGATCATGTCTTTGTCAGTGGGCAATTTAAAGTTTGGTACGGATAGTCCTCCTACATCTTTCACTCCTTGCAAGTTTGTCAATTTTATCCGGGATCACTTACCTTGCCATATGAATTTTGAAACCGCACTATGAATTGATCATAATAGCCAGAAGGGGGAGACATGCATTGAACTACAGAAATTCAGCCGTGGCAATATATTCATTTTGACAATAGATATTCTGCCGATTAAAACAACTGGGATGTTAGCGTTCTGTTAAAGTTTCAGGCAATGGCTTTGAAGATGGCGCTGGAGGGGATGGCTGCCGTTTTATGGACTCTTAACCAACTGTGCTATTTTGTGTGTTTTTTCGCATTGTTTGTAACTTATTTTGTACATAATGTTGCTGCTACCTTCCCTTATGACCGAAAAGAGCTTCTGGACATCAGAACAGCGATTACTCACCTTGAACTGGAAAAATAATTGTCATTAATGTTTAATGAGTCGGACGAGAGGGATTTGCTCCAGACACCTGACAGGGCCCTCATCCCCGTCATTCACAGTAGAAAAAAAAGGAGATATCGCGGAAGGAGATCGGGGTGCTTGGTAAGGAGCCGGCGACGAGTGGCTAATCTGCCTTTGCCGTCGATACTATTGGCCAACTTACAATCGCTTGATAATAAAGTGGACGAACTACAGGCACGAATATCCTACCAACAGGACATTAAAAACTGTAATATCTTATGTTTCACCGAGTCGTGGCTGAACAAAGACATGAATAACATACAGCTGGTGGGTTATACACCATATCGGCAGGATAGAACAGCAGCCTCTGGTAAGACAAGGGGTGGCGGTCTATGTATATTTGTAAACAATAGCTGGTGCACAATATCTAAGGAAGTCTCAAGATTTTGCTCGCCTGAAGTAGAGTATCTCATGATAAGCTGTAGACCACACTATCTACCAAGAGAGCTTTCATCTATATTCTTCGTAGCTGTCTATTTACCACCACAAACCGATGCTGGCAATAAGACCCCCCCCCCAAAAAAAATAAAATAATAATAATAATAATTGAAAAAAATAAATAAAAAATAAATAAAATAAAAATAAGACCGCACTCAATTAATATATACGGCCATAAATAAACAGGAAAACGCTCATCCAGAGGCGGCGCTCCTAGTGGCCGGGGACTTTAATGCAGGGAAACTTACATCCGTTTTACCTCATTTCTACCAGCATGTTAAATGTGCAACCAGAGGGAAAAATACTCTACGCCTCCTTTACTCCACACACAGAGATGCGTACAAAGCTCTCCCTCGCCCTCCATTTGGAAAATCGGACCATAATTCTATCCTCCTGATTCCTGCTTACAAGCAAAAACTAAAGCAGGAAGCACCAGTGACTCGCTCAATAAAAAAGTGGTCAGATGAAGCAGATGCTAAGCTACAGGACTGTTTTGCTAGCACAGACTGGAACATGTTCCGGGATTCTTCAGATAGCATTGAGGAATACACCACATTAGTCACTGGCTTCATCAATAAGTGCATCGATGACGTCGTCCCGACAGTGACTGTACGTACATACCCCAACCAGAAGCCATGGATTACAGGCAACATCCGCACTGAGCTAAAGGGTAGAGCCGCCGCTTTCAAGGAGCAGGACTCTAACCTGGAAGCTTATAAGAAATCCCGCTATGCCCTCCGATGAACTATCAAACAGGCAAAGCGTCAATACAGGATTAAGATCGAATCGTACTAGACCAGCTCCGACGCTCGTCGGATGTGGCAGGGCTTGCAAAATATTACAGACTACAAAGGGAAGCACAGCCGCGGGCTGCCCAGTGACACAAGCCTCCTAGACGAGCTAAATTATTTCTATGCTCGCTTCGAGGCAAGTAACATTGAAGTTCCGGACGACTGTGTGATCACGCTCTCCATAGCCGATGTGAGTAAGACCTTAAAACAGGTCAACATTCATAAGGCCGCAGGGCCAGATGGATTACCAGGACGTGTACTCCGAGCATGCGCTGACCAACTGGCAAGTGTCTTCACTGACATTTTCAACCTCTCCCTGTCTGAGTCTGTAATACCAACATGTTTCAAGCAGACCACCATAGTCCCTGTGCCCAAGAACACTAAGGTAACCTGCATAAATGACTACCGACCCGTAGCACTCACATCGGTAGCCATGAAGTGCTTTGAAAGGCTGGTCATGGCTCACATCAACACCATTATTACAGATACACTAGACCCACTCCAATTTGCATACCGCCCCAACAGATCCACAGATGATGCAATCTCTATTGCGCTCCACACTGCCCTTTCACACGTGTACAAAAGGAACACCTATGTGAGAATGCTATTCATTGACTACAGCTCAGCGTTCAACACCATATTGCCCTCAAAGCTCATCACTAAGCTAAGGACCCTGGGACTAAACACCGCCCTCTGCAACTGGATCCTGGACTTCCTGACGGGCCGCTCCCAGGTGGTAAGGGTAGGCAACAACACATCAGCTACGCTGATCCCCAACATGGGGGCCCCACAGGGGTGCGTGCTCAGTTCCCTCCTGTACTCCCTGTTCACTCATGACTGCATGGCCAGGCACGACTAACACCATCAATAAGTTTGCCGATGACACAACAGTCATCTGATCACCGACAACGACGAGACAGCCTATAGGGAGGAGGTCAGAGTCCTGGTCGTGTGGTGCCACGTGATCAAGACAAAGGAGATGATTGTGGACTACAGGAAAAGGACCGAGCACACCCCCATTCTCATCGACGGGGCTGTAGTGGAGCAGGTTGAGAGCTTCAAGTTCCTTGGTGTCCGCATCACCAACAAACTAAAATGGTCCAAGCACACCAAGACAGTCGTGAAGAGGGCACGACAAAACCTATTCCCCCTAAGGAGACTGAAAAGATTTGGCATGGGTCCTCAGAGCCTCAAACGAGAGCATCCTGACTGGTTGCATCACTGCTTGGTATGGCAACTGCTTGGCCTCCGACCGCAAGGCCCTACAGAGGGTAGTGCATACGGCCCAGTACATCACTGGGGCCAAGCTTCCTGCCATCCAGGACCTCTATACAAGGTGGTGTCAGAGGAAGGCCCTCAAAATTGTTAAAAACTCCAGCCACCCTAGTCATAGACTGTTCTCTCTGCTACCGCACGGCAAGCGGTACCGGAGCGCCAAGTCTAAGTCCAATAGGCTTCTAAACAGCTTCTACCCCCAATCAAATGGCTACACAGACTATTTGCATTGTCCCCCCTCCCACTTTTACGCTGCTGCTACTCTGTTTATTATTATTATTATTATTATTATTATGATCTATTCATAGTCACTTTAATAACTCTACCTACATGTACATATTACCTCGACTAACCGGTGCCCCCGCACATTGACTCGGTACCGGTACACCCTGTATATAGCCTCGCTATTGTTATTTTTACTGCTGCTCTATAATTATTAGTTACTTTTATTTAGTATTATTTTATATTGTATTTTTTTGTGATTTTTTTTGGTATTCTTTCTTAAAACTGCATTGTTGTTTAAGGTAAGTAAGCATTTCACTGTAAGGTCTACACCTGTTGTATTCGGCACATGTGACAAATACAATTTGATTTGATTTGATCTAAGGAAGGAAATATATCTACTCCCAAATATTTGAAATGGGAAAAGATTGGAATTTCATAAGTAGAGATGGAGTCCTCCATCGGGGTCTTGTGGCAGTAGGGATGATTGGTAAGATGAATTTTATAATTTAAGATTAAGATGAATTTATCTATGATCTTCAATGCGTTTGGGAGCGACTGAGATACATTGTCTAGATATAGTAAAATATTGTCCACATATAATCAGATTTTAGGGAAATTGGTGATTTATAATTCGATTGACAACTTGCCTGGTCCAGGGGCTCCATGGATAATAAAAATAGCACATATGATCACCTTGTCTGTTGCTTCTAGTGATTCTGCACGGAGCAGGGCAGATATTGCCTGTTATAGTATTTTAAATCGCATCAATGAAATTGGAGCCAATTCCCATGTTCCAAGACAGACCAGAGATACAGAAAGTATTCAGACCCCAATACTTTTTCCACATTTTGACAGACTTTACAGACTTATTCTAAAATGGATTTCAAAAAAAAAAAAAATCCTCATCACAATACCCCATAATGACAAAGCGAAAACAGGTTTTTAGAAATGTTTGCAAATGTATTAAAAATAAAAAACAGAAATACCTTATTTACAATAAGTATTCAGACACTTTGCTATGAGACTCGAAATTGATCTCAGCTGCATCCTGTTTCCATTGATCATCCTTGAGATGTTTCTACAACTTGATTGGAGTCCACCTGTGATAAATTCAATTGATTGGACATGATTTGGAAAGGCACACACCTGTCAATATAAGGTCCCACAGCTGAAAGTGCATGTCAGAGCAAAAACCAAGCCATGAGGTTGAAGGAATTGTCCGTAGAGCTCCGAGACAGGATTGTATCGAGGCACAGATCTGGGGAAGGGTACCAAAACATTTCTTCTAGAGCTGGCCGCCCGGCCAAACTGAGCAATCGGGGGAGAAGGGCCTTGGTCAGGGAGGTGACCAAGAACCCAATGGTCACTCTGACAGAACTCCAGAGTGTAGATCATTGACACAACACAACAATTAAATCAAATTTAATCTCACCTTGTAACACAACAAAATTGTGGAAAAAGTTTTTCTGAAGGCACTGTACATTGTGAAAGACAATACAGTGTTTCCCAACTCCAGTCCTTGAGTACCCCAACAGTACATATTTTTGTTGTGGCCCTGGACAAGAACACCTGTTTCTACTTGAGTCAATTATTCATCATCAAGCCCTTGACAAGTTGAATCAGGTGTTTTTGTCCAGAGCTACAACATAAATGTGTGCTACTGGGGGTACTCGAGGACCGGATTTGGGAAACACTGAGATAAACAATGCAAAAGCACCAAAACATGCATTACAAACCTAGCATTGTTAAAAACCGAACAAGTGATAAGTGAAATAGATATGACCAATGCCCCTAGAATGCTAACTGACCATGGAGGTTCCAATATGTCTAATGTGTTCAGACATTGCCTTGGGAGACATTCAAGTTCCATCTCAGACATTGTGATTCTTATCAGACATGAAAATGCCACTTCCAGTAAATGGGAAGTGGAATCCGAACATAACCAAGTTCGACTGATACTGTACAGTACACGCAATGTACAAAGTCAATAGTATAAAGACTGTAAGATTGTAATCAAAATTAAGTATCCAACCCCAGTTGAATTCATTAACTATTGCCTATTCAAATGTACATCCTAGAGCAATTGATATTCATTCTGATTAATCAATCTGATTTCAGTCCATTCCAAAGTGAGTAAAAAAAAAAAAAGTACTATATATATTCCATGTTTTACTGTAAAGTTTAAATAAATGTTCTGCAAAGGTGGTTCACATGTCCTCAGTAGTGCCTGCCTTCACATTGCTGCCTCAGCAGTCCCAGCCTAAATTAATGCTGCATGTTAAAGTCCTGCATGGTTAAGTGTGTCACCACTGTGGCTTGTGCGAGGAACTATGGCAAACAGTGCCAGTGCAGCCAACAACTCACACCATGTAACCTTGTTAGGAAGTGGCGTAAAATGTGTGGTTGGGAACATTATTACCCAAAATATGTGGTATTTCTTCAAATGTGAGTTGATGTTCAACTAGAAATATGTCTATATGAACTGCAATCTCAATGTAAAACAGTGTTAATGTTTTCCAGCAAGGGGGTAATCAAAAATAACCATGAACACTTGAGAAAATGAAGTATTTTCAATAAAAGTACGATGAGAAGCATGACAATTTGGATGGAAAATTACTGAGGATAATAGTGGACAATATTGCCACTCCTATTTGCCATATCTTCAATCTAAGCCTACTAGAAAGTGTGTGCCCTCAGCCCTGGATGGAGTAATTCCGCTACCCAATAATAGCAAAGCCCCCTTTACTGGCTCAAATAGCCAGCCAATCAGCCTGTTACCAAACCTTAGTAAACTTTTGGAATAAATGCTGTTTGACCAGATACAATGCTATTTTACTGTAAACAAATTGACAACAGACTTTCAGCACGCTTATAGGGAAGGACATTCAACAAGCATGGCACTTACACTGATGATTGGCTGAGAGAAATTGATGATAAATAGATTGTGGGAGCTGTTTTGTTAGACTGCAGTGCAGCTTTTGACATTAGTCTGCTGATGGAAAAACATATGTGTTATGGCTTTACACCCCCTGCTATATTGTGGATAAAGAGTTACCTGTCTAATAGAACACTGAGGGTGTTCTTTAATGGAAGCCTCTCCAACATAATCCAGGTAGAATCAGGAATTCCCCAGGGCAGCTGTTTAGGCCCCTTACATTTTTCAAACTTTACTAATGACATGCCACTGGCCTTGAGTAAAGCCAGTGTGTCTATGTATGTGGATGACTCAACACTATACACGTCAGCTACTACAGCGAGTGAAATCACTGCAATACTTAACAAAGAGCTGCAGTTAGTTTCAGAATGGAAGGCAAGGAATAGGTTAGACCTAAATATTTAAAAAACTAAAAGCATTGTATTTGGGACAAATCATTCACTAAACCCTAAACCTCAACTAAATCTTCTAATAAATTACGTGGAAATTGAGCAAGTTGAGGT
Source organism: Coregonus clupeaformis (assembly GCF_020615455.1). Taxonomy (NCBI): domain Eukaryota; kingdom Metazoa; phylum Chordata; class Actinopteri; order Salmoniformes; family Salmonidae; genus Coregonus; species Coregonus clupeaformis. The sequence goes on along the minus strand of NC_059215.1, from coordinate 32,890,066 downwards.
GACCCAGGATTGTAAACTGTCATGGTCAAAACATATTGATACAACAAACAGTAGCTAAGATGGGGAGAAGTCTATCCATAATAAAGCGCTGCTCTGCCTTTTTAAAAACACTATCAACAAGGCAGGTCCTACAGGCCTGGACAACTGTTCAGTCGTGTGGTCAGGTGCTACACAGAGGGACCTCGGGAAAATTACAATTGGCTAAGAACAGGGCAGCACGGCTGGCCCTTAAATGTACACGGAGAGCTAACATTAATAATATGCATGTAAATCTCTCATGGCTCAAAGTGGAGGAGAGATTGACCTCATCACTACTTGTTTTTGTAAGAAGTGTTGACATGCTGAATGCACCAAGGTGTCTGTTTAAACTACTAGCACACAGCTCAGACACCCATGCATACTCCACAAGACATGCTACCAAAGGTCTCTTCACAATCCCCAAGTAAGAACAGACTATGGGAGGCGCACAGTACTACATAGAGCCATGACTACATGGAACTCTATTCCACATCAGGTAACTGATGCAAGCAGTAGAATCAGATTTAAAAAACAGATAAAAACACGCCTTATGGAACAGCGGGGACTGTGAAGAGACACACACACACAGGCACAGACACACATACACATGATAAGACATGCATTCTACACACAAGTACACATGGATTTTGTATTATAGATATGTGATAGTAGAGCAGTGGCCTGAGGGAACACAATGTGTTGTGAAAAGTGTTATGAAATTGTACATAACTGCCTTAATGTTGCTGGACCCCAGGCAGCAGCTAATGGGGATCCTTAATAAATTCAAATAGCTAGCTTCTTTTGCATATTTTACCACTATACTCAAAATATGGGTAGCTTTTGAAACCACAGTCTAACTTTATCAGTATTTTCACATAATGGAACATATCTCTTGTTTTTGAATAATATGACACCTTACTGAAATAAGTACAATGACAAAGGATCTAGAACTCCATTGTGTTATGCTTTTGTTGGTATTTGGAGAATTTGAAAACAAGCTTCAAATTATATTTCTAAAAAGTAATGTTGCTCTCATTGAAAGTCAAACAGACGTTTTATAGAAATCAAGTACTATTTACCTGTGAAAATATCATGGGATGCAATTGCTCCATTGGTTAGATTTGTGTGTGTGGCCCACTTAAGAGTGTATACACATTTATTTTATATTTTTACTGTGTCTAACATTATATATAAACATGAACATCCTAATTAAAATCTAAATGAAGTCTTGATTGAGATCTAATCACATAAGTATAAAAATCGTTATGAAATCCCCTTCTTCGACTTTGTTTTGTGGTCGCTTGTTGCCTTCCCCACTGCAGAGTAGTGGTGCAGTCCTCTCACTCAAAAACCGACCCTGAAAACTATTGCTAAATATAGCTTCTGAGAGCAGAAACTTCTCAATGCTGATTCAGCCAGACAGGCACTGTGCCTTACAAAAGTATTCATCCCCCTTAGCGTTTTTCCTATTTTGATGCATTACAACCTGTAATTTAAATAGATTTTTATTTGGATTTCATGTAATAGACATACACAAAATGGCCCAAATTGGTGAAGTGAAATGAAAAAAATAACTTGTTTCAAAAAAGTATAAAAAATAAATAACGGAAAAGTGGTGTGTGTATATGTATTCACCCTCTTTGCTATGAAGCCCCTAAATAAGATCTGGTGCAACCAATTACTTTCAGAAGTCACATAATTAGTTAAATAAAGTCCACCTGTGTGCAATCTAAGTGTCACATGATCTCAGTATATATAGACCTGTTCTGAAAAGCTCCAGAGTCTGCAACACCACTAAGCAAGGGGCACCACCAAGCAAGTGGCACCATGAAGACCAAGGAGCTCTCCAAACAGGTCAGGGACAAAGTTGTGGAGAAGTACAGATCAGGGTTGTGTTATAAAAAAATATCTGAAACTTTGAACATTAAATCCATTATTAAAAAATGGAAAGAATATGGCACCACAACAAACCTGCCAAGAGAGGGCCGCCCACCAAAACTCATGGACCAGGCAAGGAGGGCATTAATCAGAGAGGCAACAAAGAGACCAAAGATAACCCTGAAGGAGCTGCAAAGCTCCACAGCAGAGATTGGAGTATCTGTCCATAGAACCACTTTAAGCCGTACACTCCACAGAGCTGGGCTTTACAGAAGAGTGGCCAGAAAAAAGACATTGAATAAAGAAAAAAATAAGTAAACACATTTGGTGTTCGCCAAAAGCCATGTGGGAGACTCCTCAAAAATATGGAAGAAGGTACACTGGTCAGATGAGACAAAAATTGAGCTTTTTGGCCATCAAGGAAAAACGCTATGTCAGGCGCAAACCCAACACCTCTCATCACCCCGAGAACACCATCCCCACAGTGAAGCATGGTGGTGGCAGCATCATGCTGTGGGGATGTTTTTCATCAGCAGGGACTGGGAAACTGGTCAGAATTGAAGGAATGATGGATAGCGCTAAATACAGGGAAATTCTTGAGGGAAACCTGTTTCAGTCTTCTAGAGATTTGAGACTGGGACAGAGGTTCACCTTCCAGCAGGACAATGAGGGGAAACATTTAAATGTCTTGGAATGGCCTAGTCAAAGCCCAGACCTCAATCCAATTGAGAATCTGTGGTATGACTTAAAGAATGCTGTACACCAGCGGAACCCATCCAACTTGAAGGAGCTGGAGCAGTTTTGCCTTGAAGAATGGGCAAAAATCCCAGTGGCTAGATGTGCCAAGCTTATAGAGATATACCCCAAGAGACTTGCAGCTGTAATTGCTGCAAAAGGTGGCTCTACAAAGTATTGACTTTGGGGGGGGTGAATAGTTATGCACGCTCAAGTTGTCTTATTTCTTGTTTGTTTCACGATACAAAATATTTTGCATCTTCATTTTGCATGTTGTGTAAATCAAATGATACAACCCACCCATTTTGTCTTACAGCAGGACAATGACCCTAAGCATACTGCTAAAGCAACACTTGAGTGGTTTCAGGGGAAACATTTAAATGTCTTGGAATGGCCTAGTCAAAGCCCAGACCTCAATCCAATTGAGAATCTGTGGTATGACTTAAAGATTGCTGTACACCAGCTGAACCCATCTAACTTGAAGGTGCTGGAGCAGTTTTCCCTTGAAGAATGGGCAAAAATCCCAGTGGCTAGATGTGCCAAGCTTATAGAGACATACCCCAAGAGACTTGCAGCTGTAATTGCTGCAAAAGGTGGCTCTACAAAGTATTGACTTTGGGGGGGGTGAATAGTTATGCATGCTCCAGTTCAGTTTTTTAGTCTTATTTATTGTTTGTTTCACAATAAAAAATATTTTGCATCTTCAAATTGGTAGGCATGTTGTGTAAATCAAATGATACAAACCCCCCAAAAATCCATTGTATTTCCAGGTTGTACGGCAACAAAATAGGAAAAATGCCAAGGGGGGTGAATACTTTCGCAAGCAACTGTACAGGGAAAGTGTATTCATTTCTCGTAAGCCAGGAAAGTGCTTTTCAACATTTCAATACCCCACACTCTGATTATATTCCTTTGCATTAAGGGCATTTTCAGAAGTCACTTCAGGTTTTTGATAGGGAAAGAACCAGATATTTCCAACACTTAAAAACCACCCCCCATTGATGGCAAGACAAATGTAAGACAACTCTGTACTACTGTATGACCACTATAGTCATTACCCATACAGACGACTGCAAAGAGATCCTCATCATTGACAAACCTATGCGTATGTTTTCACTCTTCTTTCAACTCGTACATTACACTACAGTCACTTGGCTAGTACACAGTCACTCATACAAACAATTAAAAGTCTGTACTTATAGAGGCCTCTTTCTGTGGCCTGTAGCTATAGCCTCACTATTTACAGTACATATCACTCTATCCATCTCTGTTGACCTCAGTTCTAAGTTACCCCGGATGTAGAGAGAGGGTGAACGTTACTATGGGGACATAAAGTGTTCCACTGCTCTGTGGCACAGTGAGGCCGTTCCATTGTGGCAAGAAAGAAAGAGAGAGAGAGAGCGAGAGAGAGATAGAGAGAGAGTGAGCAGCTGTCTTTACCTTTGGCAGGCAAACAGGCTCATTAAGGGTGGCCATGTTTGTTTTTGTGCCCGATACCTAGCCCTGAGCAAACATTGCCTATCTTCTCTCTGCAGCCCTCACAGTCTCAACATTTCCTTTTCTATTGTGTGAGGCACTGGCAGTTCGAAGCCAACCATACGTTTCTGTGCAAGGTCCTAGCCAAGCAGGCAATGCCTTTCAAAGAATGTGTGGTGGTTAATTGAGAAATGTTTCGAGGCGGATGATCACTGAAATGCTCTTCGATGTATTGATATGCAGAGTGGATGTGAACTGTTGTATGGGCTTTATAGAATGTCAGAGAGTAGATTATGGTATGTGATAGAGTCGTCCTTTGTCCTATGTACAGTTAGTTAAGGTGTTGAAATGGCTTTTCATCGTTTGCTTGTGTTTGCAGATGACATGGGTCTGTATCTATCTTAGGCTTGATTTGTATGTTTGACCTTCTCTGCACTGCCAATGCTTTTACAAACAATTTCGGTTATATTTATAATACATTTATGAGAGCGGGCCTGTCAATGCCATTCCCCGTTGATGAACTATAGTACAAGTGTATAGACTAATAGCTATTGACTTGAAATTATTTGACAGAAATGCATGATGCACTTCTGACTTGTAAAAACCCAAACCCCCCAAGCAAGCACAAGCCCCCTTTTCCTATTTTTTCCATGTCTTGGGAATACATTTCCAGCAATTTTTCAGTGTATTTCTCCAAAACGAGCCCACCCCACTTATTTGATTTAGTCTCTTTCCACCGTTCGTCAAGCAGCCGAGTCACAATGCATTCCGAAATGAGTCCTTAATGTGGAATAATGAGGCTGTCATGGCAGAGCAATCTCTGCTTGTTTGAGTTTGAGTCATGTTGTAGATTCAATTAAAATCAGCCGAAGTCAACCTGGCCTCAGGCAGAATCGGTAATGGATGACCTCATTCAAACAATGCTTCTGACATGTTGAAACAATAAGAGGAAGGGCCTTGAGCCAGTTGCAAAAGCAAACTTGACTCTAGTGTGCACAGTAAATGACAGTACATTCTTTGTGGAAGAATTAATTTGGTGGTGCAAAAGTATTGCCAGTGGATTTAGATCGTGTTAGGCTTCATTAAGAAATATAACACACAATATACGCCAAGTCAATCCTTTAAGATCCAAGGACTCAGGCGGAGAATATTGTTGCTAATGCAATAGCATTTGAAAACGTTTTGAATATGCGATAGCAATGGACTAAACAGAATCTAATCAAAAGGCTAAAGCATGTTATGTAAGCTAATAAGATAGTATTAATAAACAATTCAATGTTTATTTAACTACTATTCCCTGTATGCACGGAGTATACCAAACATTAGGAACACCTTCCTAATATTGAGTTGCACTCCCTTTTGCCCTCAGAACTGCCTCAATTCGTCGGGGCATGGACTCTACAAGGTGTCGAAAGCGTTCCATAGGGATGATGGCCCATGTTGACTCCAATGATTCCCACAGTTGTGTCAAGTTGGCTGGATGTCCTTTGGGTGGTGGACTATTCTTGATAGACACAGGAAACTGTTGAGCGTGGAAAACCCAGCAGCATTGCAGTTCTTGACACAAACTGGTGCGCCTGGCACCTACTACCATACCCTGTTCAAAGGGACAAATATTTTGTCTTGTCCATTCACCCTCTGTATGGCACACACACAATCCATGTCTCAATTGTCTCAAGGCTTAAAAATCCTTCTTTAACCTGTCTCCTCCCCTTCATCTACACTGATTTAAGTGGAGTTAACAGGTGACATCAATAAGGGATCATAGCTTTCACCTGGATAGTCTGTCATGGAAAGAGCAGGTGTTCTTAATGTTTTGTATACTCAGTGTATGTGCTCATCATTGTATACACAATTTTCTGAACATATCATGGAAAACCATCTAGCATATTTTGCACAGCTGTTACTTGTCTTATTGGAGGTATATTTTCCCACAAAAGTCGAAACGGATTTGTTCCAATGTCGAAATGACTGGAATCTAAATTATTAGACAAACACTCCCAAGGCAATGTAAACACATTCAATGTTACAATCTACATGCATGGTTTCTAGGCAATACTTTTGACGCCTGAGGCACTAGCACCTTTAACTTTTATAAGCGTTTCCTGTGCATTTCAATTACCAAGGCCCACCTCCCTCGTCCTGTACCCTTGTTATTACAGTAGCAAAGGAAGTTATTCAACACAGTTGAAAAGCACAACACCTAGAACAACTATGAAATTAGCCTTGGAACAGCTGAAAAGCATTACATTGAAAGGAACTTGGTTATTATCAGTCCATCACTGATAATGGAATACAAGTTCTTGAAAACAACAAATCCACCTATCTAGAAGAATCCGGAAGTCTAATCAAATTTTGACGGATGATGAAGTAATGAAAGCAAACAGTACTGATACAGAGTCAGTTGATCTTAAGCTCTGGAGCAGTTTAACACACACACACACACACACACACACACACACACACACACACACACACACACAATTCATTAAGCTCTGTTCCCTCTGGTCCTTATTCCATTAGAAATTAAAACTCAGGACAATTAGCTCCAGATTGGTCTCAATTCGGTGCGCAACTCGTGCGCTCAAGGCTCTGAGATGACTTAATTACAGTCTCATGTGGAAATCACAGTCAATGGCACTGCACTGTCACAGATTCAACAGGCATGTTTGTGTTTTGGCAGGCTTTTTGGCAGACCAGTGGTCTGAAGTCCTATGTGAAAACCATTGGCACACTGTATCAAGTGCCATTGTTTGGGTAAGAGTAAACGCTGAGCACTTGCCCGAACGGATTAGTAATTCATTTAAGAAGTTCCACAAAACAAACTGCAAGTGTTCTACTGCAACTTCCTCTCATTGAATTTGGAGCATGTCGGCAAATTTGCAGATCTTCTTGCAATTGACTCATATTGTACATTGAACAGCCGCAATCTCTGAAGCATGGACATGGCTGTTTGTTTGCTTTTGGTCTTAAACGGTGCCAGCTTATGGGAAGCATGCAGTTCAATGAAGAGGGAAAGGAGGGAGGTTGATGAGTGAGAAAGGGAGGATGGGGAGCGAGGGATTAGGGAGAGGAGGGGTGTCATTTTTCCCCAAGCCAGGCATACAACATGATCTCTAATTTCCCACAAAGCACTGGGTAACCTGAGCCAGAGATTAGCCCATGTTATCTTGTTTAATAAAACATGACGACGATCCCTTTGTCGGCTCCATTCAGTTTCTCTTGATATCACATGACCTGTCGGACCGCAAACATTTGCTCCAGTTTACAACAAGAACCTCTTGGGCCCATATTCAAAAAGCGTCTCAGTGTTGGAGTGCTGATTTAGGATCCGTTTTCCTTTTTAGATCGTAACGATTTAAATGATATGGATAGGGGGGACCTGGGATTGTATCCACAAAGTGTCTCAGAGAAGGTGTGCTGGGCTAGGCTCAGTTTTGCCTTTTAGATCACAAGGAATACGATTATATGGACAGATCCTAGATCAGAACTCCTACTCAGAGACGCTTTATGCATAAGGGCCCTGGTGCTTAATTTTCAATGAGAGCGCCCAACTATAGCATTGGGGAGAAAAGGCCAACTGGTAAGTCTGCCCATATTCTGACAATATAGTCGATATTGACCTGCTCTTTCTGATGAAATGAGTCAGACATTCTTATTCCACGGGCCTTGTTTGGATCATCAGAGCTCTTCATTGAATCATTGATACTAATCAAGCCCAAAATAGGACGGTTATTACGGTTATTACTTTTCATAAGCTATTTTTAGCCTTGCTGGCATTGCACCCTCAAGCCTCTATCCTCTCTATATGGGCTTTTACAACACGGTAAGCTACAGAAAGGGTGAAGACCAGCAGCCTATTTTCGTCTATAGTCAGTTAGGCTTGACAGAGACAGTGTTCAGTGTATTTTCAGACCTGTGTAGTGAAGTAAATCCTACCTCAGATCGTATTGACCTCAGGCCTCATGGTTGCACTGTTTACGAAGGAAAGGACTCAAGAAAGTAAGTAAGGAGTCAAGCATGTTTTGCCATTTGAGTACTGGGTACCAGTGCATACCCAATACCTGCTGTTCAGTAAATTTAATTGAGTTGGACTCTAAAACCCTTGAAAGTGTTATCCTCCACGTTATGCATTGACACATGGGCAATTCCATGTTAAATAAACCATACAACTATATGCACAAGTAATCCTTGTGTATAGAGTTTTATGGTTTGTTTAACTTTGCAATCATTGGTTTTTGTTTGACATACATTTTAAAGTGAAAAATCTGAGTCTCAGCATCACTCTTACCTTGGAATTGCCCACATACAGTATGCTATTTGAGATATTCAAAGTCAACACGTACATAGGAACATCATGAATTTAGACAACATGAGGTCCTGCAGGACATTGAGCTGTTGAAGAACAGAGATCTTGCAATTTTAAACAATTCTGTTTTTATTTCCGTTTCAGATCCAAGCTGAAAGAGCGATTGTCCAAATTTCCTCATACATTCCTCTTTCACCATCTCTGTTTCTCTCGCTCTCCCGCTCTCCCCAACACACATACACATGCATACAAGCGTGCACACACAGGTAGTGTTTTTTCACTACTGTCTACTGTGTGATTAACAGTTCTATAAAAAAGATATGTTTATGGTTCTCTTTCCTGTGTTTGCAGGGTTAACAACATTACTTAGTTGTCATGGTGTTGTTCAGATAAAACAGAATCAACTGAGCATAACACGGTGTCATACTTTATTTTCTCCGTTTGTTTTTCTTACATCACTCAACAGGATGGCTGAAACTAAACAGCCGGACAAAACAAAGACAAATAGGGCCTCCCTCTCTCCCTCTCTCCCTCTCTCCCTCTCTGTCCTGCCACACCACTTCATTACAGCAATGCAGTGAGAAAAAGATGGCTTCTGCTTGGCTCTGCCATACACTGTAATGTTTCTCTCTGCCCATTGTGAATGAATCTCATCATTAAGTCTCAATGAAGAAGAATGAGCCACAGATTCGATCTCGCTGTCGCGCTGCCGGCGCCATCTCCAGTGACTCCATTGGACGGGGCTATCATCAACTCGCACAGGCAATTATATCTGCTAGCTAAATATGTCACACACAATAAATCTGGCATTCCTGACAGACGAGGGACAAGGCAGGAGACACAGCCTCGTATAAGAGAGAGGCACAGTGTATCAGGTCCATCTCCTACCTACCAACCAATAGGATCGATAAACCCAATGGATTTCTGAAAGAGACTGATACTAAATATAACACAAATTTTATGTCATGGTGATGGATTGCATGTACGCCATTTATTTTTAGAAATTCCTTGTGTGAGGCTGAGGGTAACACACCACAAACTAAACATATGTTGGATCTACAAGGGATGATGCAATACTGCCATTTTGCAACAGAACAACGCAACATTACCACAAAACGTACCTTTGGTGTCTAGATTTGAGCCTTTTAAAGAACTACTTGAACTGTTAGAACAGTTGGATAAAATGCTAGACTGTATCCTCTTCCCATCTCTAGCTACTTGTTTGTTTGCATTTGGAGCTAGATCATTAATGAATTTAACCTTTTTTCATTGATACCATCCCTCCAGGCCGCAGTGTAAACACGGCATTGACATTCACCCGATAATGTTTGTAAAGGATATTCTGAAAAAACAAGTGTGGGAAAGAGCCTTTAAGCCAGACGAAGAGCTTGCCATTGCTGATACTATTTGTACAGGACATACCTCAGGAGGCTGAGACAACTGTGAATGTTTGTCCAGCTCAGAATCTTCCATACATACACACAGCCCGAGCAGCGTCCGAACGGTTTGGCCTACAAACTATTAAGTACCCCTCTATGGAAAGTTGAGACTCTCACGAACACGATGGTGTTCTCCGTTTTGCTCTACGACCCCCACAAGCATCTTGGAACTGTTTTGTATACTCAGTGTATATGGAGACAGTTTAGTGCCAAATATAAGGGGTTAAATACATGTAAAAAAATATAATAATAATAATTCATAATAATGTTTCCTGATCTTTGTTAATCTCTTAGATATAGGACAGACACTTCAGAACAAACTTTCTTTAGATTTTTTGCTCCGTAGTGAATATTTTATTCAATGTGTTTGTACGGGCTAATAGCAGTAAGGCCACATTTTTATTTCTCATCAAATAATTGTTTTATATTTTCTTTATAGTTCAAGGGATCTTAAAATTCTAAATCAAATAGCTAAATGATCATTGGTATAACCTTCTTAAAACAATTCCATATAGCTTAGTGTATGCCTGACTTTGAAATCCTCTACATTGCAGCCGGACTGGGCAGAATCACTGATCTACAAAACATTTAGCCTCGAAAGCCCAGGGTTTGTTAAAACAATTGTCCGATATTCCAATAGCTTCGTCAAAGAGGCACAATTTGGAAGGTTGGCTTTGTGAGACTGCAAAACAGCTACATACCAAATAACTACTCATTAGGTGATCAGGATTAGCGATTTTGTCCCTCGCCTTGCTCAAACTGAACCCCTCAAATATGCTGCACAACTCCACCCCACACACAAAATGCTGAAGGATACCAGAAAGGTCTATGAACATGACAAGGCCAGTAGAACAAAAGCTTCCTTGTGATGCTAGGACATCCAAAATGTTTGTCCATGCGTCTGTCCTCATGCATCTAGAAGTTGAACCAATGTGATGGACGTACACTGTTATTAGCGCATCCATTTTAACAACCCCAGCTTTTGACTTCTATGCGCTCGTAACCATTAACAAACATAATCAACGCTTAATACAACACCCAGAGGCCTACTCCACAGCCGGCTCTTTCTTTTCTGCATGTAAAATTAGAGTGCCGTGGATTTGCCCTATGGGAGGCTCGTTCTGACGAAGTCTTACTGGAACAGGCTGACTGGTCTCCGAGGAACAGACTACCCCCCCCCCCCCGCTCTCTCAATCTCTGGCTGCCAGTCCCACTAATTAGTGAACGGGTATCAATTTTTCTGTCTCTCTCTCTCTCTTTCTCTCTCTTAATCACTCTTTCTCCCTCTCCCTCTCGCACTATCCAACACACAGAGAGAGACTCAACACAAACACTACATGCACAGTATGGACTGAGGATTATTCCCCATTTCTTGGCTTCCTTTGCTGCTCTCTCTTCCGGCTGATTTTAATAGGTCCAACTCTTAAATAGGACCAATTCCTGTTCTCAGATGAGCTGGATGGAGTTATTCTATGCTGTAATTACTCTCTTGATGATATTACAGTTGAGGTGTTTTATTAAAACTTGGCAAAAAAGTTACACATTCAAATGGATGTCTTTCCTGAGAATCTAAAGCTTGGGGCAGAACAAAATGCACTCAGTTACAGGTTCAAAATGGGATGGGGGACTGAAGACTTTCTCACATCTAACGAAAATAATCTAGTGAGTCTCCTGTACAAAATATCTGCCCCATGGATGATTTCAAATGGTAGGAATTCCCATAACAACATCTCCTTGAAGCACAAGTGATTTACTGCATGTTGTTCCTCCAGGGCCCTCTGTGTCATGAGTCCACACTGTGGTATGCATGGCCTTCCCCTTCACAGTCTAGAAAAGCAATTGTGATTGTGATGTCATAGTCAGCAAAACCAGTGAATGGCTGAGGTCGGAGTGAGAACACACTGGGTGCATCCCAAATGGCCCACTATTCCCTACATAGTGCAATACATCGTATGGGCCCTCGTCAAAAGTAGCGCACTACATAGGGAATAGTGTGCCATTTGAGATTGACAGTGGAATAGTGTGCCATTTGAGATGCACACACTGTCCACCTGCTGTGTGGCTCTGATTACTTCAACCCATTCCACTCGCTCTCCCTTCACCACATACGATAGAGCTTGATATTAGCTAATAGCTACATTACTTTGTTGCCCTAGGATATAAAACCGTAACGTAGCTTGAATTATTTCCTGGATTTCCTTTAAGGACTGACATCTAATGGAATTAACAATATTGCAAATGCTTCAGATCAACTAGTTTTGCATTGGTTTCATGTGTGTGAATATACACTGAACAAAAATATAAAACGCAACACGTAAAGTGTTGGTCCCATGTTTCATGAGCTGAAATAAAAGATCCCAGAAATGTTCCATATGCACAAAAAGCTTATTTCTCTCAAATTTGGTTTACAAAGTTGTTTACATCCCTGTTAGTGAGCATTTCTCCATTCCCAAGGTAATCCATCCACCTGACAGGTGTGGCATATCAAGAAGCTGTAGAAACAGCATGATCATTAGACAGGTGCATCTTGTGCTGTGGACAATAAAAGGCCACTCTAAAATGTGCAGTTTTGTCACACAACACAATGCCACAGATGTCTTGAGGGAGCATGCAATTGGCATGCTGACTGTAGACATGTCTACCAGAGCTGTTTCCAGATAATTTAATGTTCATTTCTCTACCAAAAGCCGCCTCCAACGTCGTTTTAGAGAATTTGGTAGTACGTCCAACCAGCCACACAACCGTATGGCGTCGTGTGGGCGAGCATTCAACATTGTGAGTAGAGTGCCCCATGGTGATGGGGATTTGGTATGGGCAGGCATAAGCTACAAACAACGAACACAATTGCATTTTATCATGTATCTTATTATTTTATATTTTTATCTCTTGGCAATCACAGAGTTCAGACGTTTCTTGTAGTTGGCCACCAGGTTTGCACACATCTCAGGAGGGATTTTGTCCCACTCCTCTTTGCAGATCTTCTCCAAGTAATTAAGGTTTCGAGGCTGACGTTTGGCAACTCAAACCTTCAGCTCCCTTCACAGATTTTCTATGGGATTAAAGGTCTGGAGACTGGCTAGGCCACTCCAGGACCTTAATGTGCTCTTTCTTGAGCCACTCCTTTGTTGCCTTGGCCGTGTGTTTTGGGTCATTGTCATGCTGGAATACCCATCCACTACCCATTTTCAATGCCCTGGCTGAGGGAAGGAGGTTCTCACCCAAGATTTGACGGTACATGGCCCCATCCATCATCCCTTTGATGCGGTGAAGTTGTCCTGTCCCCTTAGCAGAAAAACACCCTCAAAGCATAATGTTTCCACCTCCATGTTTGAAGGTGGGGATGGTGTTCTTGGGGTCATAGGCAGCATTCCTCCTCCTCCAAACACGGCGAGTTGAGTTGATGCCAAAGAGCTCAATTTTGGTCTCATCTGACCACAACACTTTCACCCAGTTCTCCTCTGAATCATTCAGATGTTCATTGGCAAACTTCAGACGGGCATGTATATGTGCTTTCTTGAGCAGGGGGACCTTGCGGGCGCTGCAGGATTTCAGTCCTTCACGGCGTAGTGTGTTACCAATTGTTTTCTTGGTGACTATGGTCCTAGCTGCCTTGAGATCATTGACAAGATCCTCCTGTGTAGTTCTGGGCTGATTCCTCACCATTCTCATGATCATTGCAACTCCACCAGGTGAGATCTTGCATGGAGCCCCAGGCCGAGGGAGATTGACAGTTATTTTGTGTTTCTTCCATTTGCGAATAATCGCATCAACTGTTGTCACCTTCTCACCAAGCTGCTTGGCGATGGTCTTGTAGCCCATTCCAGCCTTGTGTAGTCTACAATCTTGTCCCTGACATCCTTGGAGAGCTCTTTGGTCTTGGCCATGGTGGAGAGTTTGGAATCTGATTGATTGATTGCTTCTGTGGACAGGTGTCTTTTATACAGGTAACAAACTGAGATTAGGAGCACTCCCTTTAAGAGTGTGCTCCTAATCTCAGCTCGTTACCTGTATAAAAGACACCTGGGAGCCAGAAATCTTTCTGATTGAGAGGGGGTCAAATACTTATTTCCCTCATTAAAATGCAAATCAATTTATAACATTTTTGACATGTGTTTTTCTGGATTTTGTTGTTATTCTGTCTCTCACTGTTCAAATAAACCTACCATTAAAATTATAGACTGATCATTTCTTTGTCAGTTGGCAAACGTACAAAATCAGCAGGGGATGAAATACTTTTTTCCCTCACTATATATATATATATATATATATATATGTATATATGTACACACAGTGGGGAGAACAAGTATTTGATACACTGCCGATTTTGCAGGTTTTCCTACTTACAAAGCATGTAGAGGTCTGTAATTTTTATCATAGGTACACTTCAACTGTGAGAAACGGAATCTAAAACAAAAATCCAGAAAATCACATTGTATGATTTTTAAGTAATTAATTTGCATTTTATTGCATGACATAAGTATTTGATCACCTACCAACCAGTAAGAATTCCGGCTCTCACAGACCTGTTAGTTTTTCTTTAAGAAGCCCTCCTGTTCTCCACTCAGTACCTGTATTAACTGCACCTGTTTGAACTCGTTACCTGTATAAAAGACACCTGTCCACACACTCAATCAAACAGACTCCAACCTCTCCACAATGGCCAAGACCAGAGAGCTGTGTAAGGACATCAGGGATAAAATTGTAGACCTGCACAAGGCTGGGATGGGCTACAGGACAATAGGCAAGCAGCTTGGTGAGAAGGCAACAACTGTTGGCGCAATTATTAGAAAATGGAAGAAGTTCAAGATGACGGTCAATCACCCTCGGTCTGGGGCTCCATGCAAGATCTCACCTCGTGGGGCATCAATGATCATGAGGAAGGTGAGGGATCAGCCCAGAACTACACGGCAGGACCTGGTCAATGACCTGAAGAGAGCTGGGACCACAGTCTCAAAGAAAACCATTAGTAATACACTACGCCGTCATGGATTAAAATCCTGCAGCGCACGCAAGGTCCCCCTGCTCAAGCCAGCGCATGTCCCATCTGAAGTTTGCCAATGACCATCTGGATGATCCAGAGGAGGAATGGGAGAAGGTCATGTGGTCTGATGAGACAAAAATAGAGCTTTTTGGTCTAAACTCCACTCGCCGTGTTTGGAGGAAGAAGAAGGATGAGTTCAACCCCAAGAACACCATCCCAACCGTGAAGCATGGAGGTGGAAACATAATTCTTTGGGGATGCTTTTCTGCAAAGGGGACAGGATGACTGCACCGTAATGAGGGGAGGATGGATGGGGCCATGTCTCGCGAGATCTTGGCCAACAACCTCCTTCCCTCAGTAAGAGCATTGAAGATGGGTCGTGGCTGGGTCTTCCAGCATGACAATGGCCCGAAACACACAGCCAGGGCAACTAAGGAGTGGCTCCGTAAGAAGCATCTCAAGGTCCTGGAGTGGCCTAGCCAGTCTCCAGACCTGAACCCAATAGAACATCTTTGGAGGGAGCTGAAAATCCGCAAAATCGGCAGTGTATCAAATACTTGTTCTCCCCACTGTGTATATATATATATATATATATATATATATATATATATATATATATATATATATATATATATATATATATACACATATATACATATACATACACACACACACACACTCAGTAGCCAGTTCATTAGGAAAACTAAAATGGTTCGCTCCTACAGACAATGAGTTACGTGGCCTTGGCTTAGTCTATATAGGAGGCAGATAGGCATCCAGTTTACTGTTCGATTGAACGTTAGAATGGGCAAAACGAGTGACCCAAGCGACTTTGAGCATTGTATGATCATCGGTTCCAGGCACGCCGGTTCAAGTGTTTCAGAAACGGCTGGCCTCCTGGGCTTTTCACACGTGACAGTGTCTAGGGTTTACCGAGAATGGTGCAACAAACAATAAACATCCAGTCAGCAGCAGTCCTGTGGGCGAAAACAGCTCGTTGATGTGAGGTTGAAGGAGAATGGCAAGAATCATGCAAGCTAACAGGCCACAAACAGGCAAATAACGGCGCAGTACAACAGTGGTGTGCAGAACGGCATCTCGGAACACACAAATCGTCGGTCCTTGTCACGGATGGGCTATTGCACACCAGGTTCCACTCCTATCAGCTAAAAACAAGAAGAAGCGGCTCCAGTGGGCACGCGATCACAAGCACTGGACAAAGGGGGGTCCGACCCGGTACTAGATGGGTGTACCTAATTTATTGCTAAAGAAAAACATATCATAAGTCATCCAGTTTTAAAATAAACTGCTCACTAGTCATGGCCCATGAAGACAGATGTCAGTTGTCTGAAAATATAGGACATGGGTGCGGCCTCCGCTTAAAGTGTTCAGCATACTGTAGAACAGAAGGACAGCTGCACTGTCTGATTTAGTTATACAAACAGTGGATTTGCCATTGTGTACCCTTATTTCCCAAAACAAACTGAACGTGCTGAATGACAGAATAGAAGGCCACACATAATTACAGCTGTACAAAACATCTAGAAGAAAAAATTGAGTTCAATTCCATTATTTTCTTTCGTTTACAGACAACCTATGCAGCAATTACTTAATGTCCTGAAAGCAAAGGTAGAGACCACAACTAAAACATGGTACTATTTCATATTTCCAAAGTAGCACAAAGATTGCAGTAATTACAACGTTTGATGTTATTTCTAGGCTGCGGGAGCGCCACAGAGTAAGAGAGCGCATTATCACAGACATTATTCAGAGTTATTCATGGACATGTGAAAGTCAGTTGAGGAGCTCAAGCTCTTGTACAGTATCTCAACTCTTTACCAATTCCCTTTACCTCCTCCAGCAGCCCCTTTCATGATCATTTTCACAGAATTCCATTTGCCCTCAAATGTGCATGGTTCAGCTCCACCAAGTAAAATGGCTAGCTATAGGATGTAAAATGCATTATGGAGGAATTTACATGCAATGCTTTGGAGCTATATAAAAATGAAATCTGAAAAAAGGCTTCACATTTTCTCTCATCAAGACATTTCAACCAATAATGGAGAGTGCCATGGTCAGTTGAACTGAATCATGAGGTCATTGATTAACCTCTTACTGTAATTAATTACCTTGAAATACCTTTAAAATATACAAGAGCAGTCACACTAAAATTAACAGTTGTATGCTAAAACAGAACCATACCATTCTTGATTCTCTGGATGCCTCATAAGCATGCTAATTAGTTACCATAACAAGGTTTGTAACCTATGTGGATTTGAAAGTAAGTAGTACATTTGCTCTGGAAAATGTTTGGCAAATAAACATACCTTTTTAACTATACCAGCAAATGTTTTATCATGTTTTCCATTTAAGCTTGGGTGAGACACGTGAAACTTGTTAATTCAAGACCTATAAAAATAAAAACGTTTCCTCAGACTGCAAATTGCTTTTCAGAGGGATAGTAAGAATTGTTTAATCTCCCCAATTTCCAACCTTTTTTTAGGCCAATCACCTCACCGTTAAGCCAATCATATTCTCATCTCCCTCCCAAAATAGGTCATAGGTTTAACCAGGGATGACAATGTCTAATTAGGAAGTGTGCAACAAAAAACTAAAACAGCAAATGTGTGGCTCAGTTGGTAGAGCATGGCGCATACAATGTCAAGACAGTGGGTTCGGCTCCCACTGGGGCCACCCATATGAACATTTTACACACACTACTGGAAGTCACTTTAAATAAAAGTGTCTGCTAATAGCATATTATCTTGTAATGGAAATGAGAACACATGACTCTTTTGCCTCCTTTCCATCTCTGAAAGGGTATGTGTCAAAATTCCTGAGGATCTTGGCAGCAGAGCCCACCTAAGACGATTAGCTACTGAGAGATCAGATATAGACTACATTAGAGAGGTTGATGCAACTCGTAATGAGACAGCCAGTTTGACGACGGTTTGAGGATAAGAAACTGACCCTGTGCACCTTGTTAACATGAGATCAGATGGTCGCAATGGTCTCGGTCTCATTTGTAATGCCAGTGAAGGCAGTTAGTGTTACATGTGGGGTGATTGTAATCTCGCCTTGTGAGGGACCTCCCAACCAGAAGCATAGGCCCACCTTTTAATATTTCAAATAAATACCTGAGATTCAAGGGACGGAAGACATATTTGGGAGCATTCCAATATAGCCTATTATAGCCAACTTCATGCGTTCTTTCTTCCTGAGATACTGGCCGTGTCCGAATACCCATAATTGCGTCCTAAATAGTAGGCCACTGGAGTATGCGGAAAAAATAATGTTTAATAGTATGCGACATTTCAAACATCAAGTATACTTTAAATGCCCGGATGTCATACTCATTTCGGCTTTGACAACAGCTGATCAATTAGATATGGGGATGCACTACAGAAATCAACGAATAGTGGAAAACAACGCAATCGCGCATGACACATTCTCAGTATGCGAAAATAGAAGTATGTGCATTTTTTAAAATTAAGTATGCTTTACAAAATCAGCAGGGGATCAAATACTTTTTTCCCTCACTGTATGTGTTATTTCATTGCACATAAGCTGTTATGGTGAAAGTAATGGTAAGATGCACTCGTTACTGTTTCGCCTTGGCACTCCAATTTGATAAAGTATGTGGCAGTCTAGCTTTCTAAACAACTCTACTTTGCTCATGTTTTGGTTCATGTTGTACTTCATCTTATATCTTTTAAGGATATACGTGAAGGAGTGTGAGATGGAGGGGCAGCTGTCACCTGCATGGGTGAAAAAGAACCAAAAATACACGGTACTCTACTGTATGTTATCTTGACATTTATTGCTGTGGTGTACTTGGCTAATAAAGTTCCCCTTTTCTCTGAGAGCAACAATACTTTCCCATCTTTTTCATATGCTTCACCGGCACATTCACGTAAGTGTGAAGATATACACTGAGTGTAGAACACATTAGGTACATCCTTCTAATATTGAGTTGCACCCCCTTTCGCCCTCAGAACAGCCTCAATTCGTTGGGGCAAAAAAAGTATATAAACTAACTGTCTAAACAACTATCAACTAAATGTCTAATTGTACATTTGACACAAGCTTAAAACATTTTTTTATGATGAATGACCACAAGTGATATGGTCAATATGGACAAATAGCCCATGGCCTATTTTGATCCAACATGCTCATTCATCTGACGGGATAGCCTCTCAGAACGAGCACAGTAGCCTAAGAATAATCATCCAAGAAGGTGCGGATTACAGTGGCCCAGAGGGGGGTCTCAGACCCACTGAATGAGACATGAGCCCCCCTAAATTAACGAGACGATAACTGACTGAATAGACCAATAAAATAATGATAACTAAACAAAACATTTTTGTAATTTCTGTTGACGAAAATGAGACGAGACTAAGTGTTCTCTGTGACTAAAATCTTACTAGTAAGTGGATTTTACAAGAGTTTTAGGAGACATTGAGAGCTTTTCAGTGTTATTTGTTTGGTCCAATCAAAAGCATGCATGACATTAGCAGAATTGTAAGGCTCTCTCATTGCAATGTTGCAATGCGGTGGAAAATAAATACCATGCCCAGGTCATTCACGAGTCACCTCTCTGCCATGCAACCGTTTTCCAATCTGGCGGCAACAAATCAATCATGCGAATAAGGCATGGCTACTCGCGGTGGAGAGTTCCTGGTAGAGTAAAGGGCAACGTTTGGAGCCACTTTACGTATCAGGTTGATTCAAACAAGACCGAATGCAACATTTCCACGGGAGAAGACAGCGTTTCTACCCACAAATTGACGGGAAAAGATACTACCAACCGCAACAGACATCTGAAAGCGCATCATTCCAATACATACGCTCAGGTAATAACAGCTTGATAATGCTAGCTAGTTAGCTTGCTGTAACCACTATTTATGACAGAACTTTGACTACAACATAGCTACAGTATGTCAAGGGACAGGGTTCAAGACTGCGACCATTTAGTCGCATTTTGCGACCCTTTGACTTGGCTGTGTAAATTACATTTTAATAAAGCTGAACATTCATTACATGGTGACCTCACTCAAAAGTTTCAAAACGTATTTTTTTTTTGCTGCTTAAACCTTGATTTGGTCAAACAGTAAACTGCATTATCCTCATGATTCCTATAATGATAGTGTCTGCCTAGCACCTTTGCCTGTTTAGCTAGGGCCTGCTTCTGTGATGAGCGAGCCACTTTATATTTTAATTGTATTTATTTTACCTTTATTTAACTAGGCAAGTCAATTAAGAACAAATTCTTATTTACAATGACGGCCTACACCGGCCATACCCGGACGACGCTGAGCCAATTGTGCCTATGGGACTCCCAATCACGGCCGGTTGTGATACAGCCTGGAATCGAATCAGGGGGTCTGTAGTGACGCCTCAAGCACTGTGATGCAGTGCCTTAGACCGCTGCGCCACTCGGGAGCCCATATGCGCTCTGGGAGAGAGAAAAAAGGCTTCTGTTGTATAACATTTCTAAATCCAATTGTGGGAAATACGTAGCTTTGGAAGCAACTACTTTAATAATTGTATTTTTAATCTCTTAATATTGAGCTCAATAGCAACTATTTTACAACCAAGATATTTGATATGGCTTTAAGATACGAAGCGTGCAAAATGCGCAACTGCGCATTGGCCATTGTGAGTGCATATAGGGTAGCAGGCTACAACGTTTTTTTAGGACATTAATACATGACTACTAGCAGTAGGTATTATATGTAGTGTTAGCGATCTAGCAAATGTGTTTAGAGTTTTCACTTCCTCATGTGGTGAATTAGCACCAAAATAAATTAGTCTATGATATTAGTGCACATAAAGATGTAGGCAAATTCATCTAAAATAAAATTGTATTTGTCACATGCTTCGTAAACAACAGGTGTAGACTAAGAGTGAAATGCTTACTTACTGGCCCTTCCCTTCCCAACAATGCAGAGAGACAAATTATTTAAAAAAGAATAACACAAGGAATAAATAAATACACAATGAGTAATGATAACTTTGCTATATACACAGGGTACCAGTAATGAGTCGATGTGTAGGGGTATGAGGTAATTGTGGTAGATACTGTATATACTGTACATATAGGTAGGGATAAAGTGACTTGGCAACCAGATAGATAATAAACAGTAGCAGCAGAGTAGATTATGAAGTTCTGTGTTGAGCGGTTAACAAAGAAACAGGTCCTCCTATATGCTTAATTTAGAGTTATTTATGCAACTTCAGTTGTGATACAAACGTTGGGTTATACATTTAGATTAGACATTCTGAGGCTGCATGATGTGGCTAATGATGATTTGAAAAAAAAAGTGTTGCATGAAAGGCATGAGCTCTGATTTGTTTCTTGTGCAGGCCGCACACACTTCATCAGTCTCTCATTCACAATTTGACAAGCACTTGATAATATTCTCACCAGGCCTCGAATTTCCTGGAGGCATCCCCCTTGTGTGGCCGTAATGCCCCCTAACAAATCCCTGCCTTTTGCGACCAAAGTGGCCTTTGTGCCCTTGGGGTGAATATAATAATTATAATTCCCTTCTCCCGGCTGCCGTGTTCCGAAGCACCTCTCACTCACATGGCTCTCTCAGATATCTCAACCCTCTTATCGAATTCCGAAGTGCATGTCGAAGATGTTAGAAGAACTGTCCACATTTAGCCTACTTTTTGTCAGCCAACAAGATGAGTAGGCCTATTGAACAGCAAAAGCACTAGCCTATGTTAACCTACTATCCCCCATAGTACTATTCTATTGGTCAACTTGTCCTTCTGTGCAAGAAAAGACATTTCCAAACATACTCTGGGACAGTTTTGGGATGCGATAGATCCCAAATTAATACAACCACTTGCATCAAAACACCTTTAAAAGCAATGAGGCTGATGCAACAGATCAGAACGTTTAGCTCAAAATGTTGATAAACTATAAGGCTCTTCACATTATAAGCGCAGCAATGCGCACGAATGTTCCAAAATGCAATCAATTAGCAGGAAAACACTGTTCTCAAAAGTTACCGCAAGGGCTCCTGAGTGGTGCAGCGGTCTAAAGCACTGCATCTCAGTGCTTGAAGCGTCACTACAGACCCCCTGGTTCGATTCCAGGCTTTATCACAACTGGCTGTGATTGGGAGTCCCATAGGGCGGTGCACAATTGGCCCAGGGTCGTCCGGGTTTGGCCGGTGTAGGCCGTCATTGTAAATAATAATTTGTTCTTAACTGACTTGGCTAGCTAAATAAAGATAAAATAAATACAAAGGTGCATTTTTATGGTGAAAACGATCTTCCCCAAACTTGAAACTCACTCGCCGCCTATGTATGCCAGTTAGGCTCTACACCGGTTGTAAAGCGGATGAATGTGCTTAATTTTAAGAAGTTATTTGGCCACTTTAGTTGTGATACAAACCTTATCAAAATATACACTACCGGTCAAAAGTTTTAGAACACCTACCCATTCAAGTGTTTTTCTTTATTTTTACTATTTTCTACATTGTAGAATAATAGTGAAGACATCAAAACTATGAAATAACACATAAGGAATCATGTAGTAACCAAAGAAGTGTTAAATCAAAATATATTTTATATTCTTCAAAATAGCCACCCTTTGCCTTGATGACAGCTTTGCACACTCTTGGCATTCTCTCAACCAGCTTCACCTGGAATGCTTTTCCCACATATGTTGAGCACTTGTTGGCTGCTTTTCCTTCACTCTGCGGTCCAACTCATCCCAAACCATCTCAATTTGGTTGAGGTTGGGGGATTGTGGAGGCCAGGTCATTACATTTACATTTTAGTCATTTAGCAGACGCTCTTATCCAGAGCGACTTACAGTTAGTGAGTGCATACATTTTCATACTGGCCCCCCGTGGGAAACGAACCCACAACCCTGGCCTTGCAAGCACCATGCTCTACCAACTGAGCTACAGGGGACTACATCTGATGCAGCACTCCATCACTCTCCTTCTTGGTAAAATAGCCCTTACACAGCCTGGAGGTGTGTTGGGTCATTGTTCTGTTGAAAAACAAATGATAGTCCCAATAAGCCCAAACCAGATGGGATGGTGTATCGCTGCAGAATGCTGTGGTAGCCATGCTGGTTATGTGTGCCTTGAATTCTAAATAAATCACAGACAATGTCACCAGCAAAAGCACCCCAACACCATAACACCTCCTCCTCCATGCTTTACGGTGGGAAATACACATGCGGAGATCATCCGTTCACCCACACCGCGTCTCACAAAGACACGGCGGTTGGAACCAAAAATCTCCAATTTGGACTCAAGACTAAAGGACAAATTTCCACTGGTCTAATGTCCATTGCTCGTGTTTCTTGGCCCAAGCAAGTCTCTTCTTCTTATTGGTGTCCTTTAGTAGTGGTTTCTTTGCAGCAATTTGACCATGAAGGCCTGATTCACACAGTCTCCTCTGAACAGTTGATGTTGAGATGTGTCTGTTACTTGAACTCTGTGAAGCATTTATTTGGGCTGCAATTTCTGAGACTGGTAACTCTAATGAACTTATGCTCTGCAGCAGAGTTAACTCTGGGTCTTCCATTCTTGTGGCGGTGCTCATGAGAGCCAGTTTCATCATAGCGCTTGATGGTTTTTGCGACTAATGACCATCATCAGCAGCATCATCATAGCTTGGAGAAGCCTAGTTACCGTGAATAAACGGTCATGTGGAATTTGACTGCGGTCATGGCTCGTGTCCGCC
This sequence comes from Coregonus clupeaformis, assembly GCF_020615455.1. Lineage (NCBI taxonomy): Eukaryota > Metazoa > Chordata > Actinopteri > Salmoniformes > Salmonidae > Coregonus > Coregonus clupeaformis. Next base: position 32,866,512 of record NC_059215.1, on the reverse strand, counting down.
AGTACAGGAGGGGATTAAGCACGCACCCCTGTGGGGCCCCCGTGTTGAGGGTCAGCATGGCTGATGTGTTGTTGCCTACCCTCACCATCTGGGGGCGGCCCTTCAGGAAGTCCAGAATCCAGTTGCAGAGGGAGGTGTTTAGTCCTAGTGTCCTGAGCTTAGTGTTGAGCTTGGAGGGCACTATGGTGTTGAGCACAGAGCTGTAGTCAATGAACAGAATTCTCACATAGGTGTTACTCTTGTCCAGGTGGCAGAGGGCAGTGTGGAGTGCAATAGAGATGATCTATTGAACAAAATTCTGAAAATTCTGGAGCCCTATTTTAACAGTAAAATATAACAACAATACCCTATTGTCAACTCACAATTCATGACAATCACTGGATTAAGTTGCACATCAAAATATCTTGAATCATGCATTCCTGCTTGGACATGTTAGATGAAAAAACGTATTTATTGAATAACCTACCATCTCAGTAGTCTATTACACAGTCTAAAGCACTGTGAATTACTTTGTAAGGTGATTTGAAAAATCTTATATTGCGTGACGCCGAAGAAAAAAATTGGTGTGACCAAAACATGCACCAACTGAAAAAGTTAGTGGCACCAGTGCCACCAGGGGAAAATATTAGTCTGCAGAGTAATGTGTTCTTCTGCCAACTTGGCTGTTAGGAAGAGAATCATGCAATAGGATGTTATGACAAAAAATATGTTGGTAGGACAAGGCTATGTATGTTTGTGCACATGGAAGTCATAGTTAACTATCGATTAATGAAGCAACAAAAATGTGATGTGACTAAAATGAAAGGGCATTTAGTTGACTAAAATGGCCCACTGTTTTATGTCATTTTGACAATAACTAGACTAAATTATTATTCAAATGACAAAAATGTGAAAATTTGGATGGGGTGGTCTCTACATAATGCTAATTGAACCATTATCCTATTTGTTTCAAATGTAATTCCTATGCCTACTGCTACAGTGGTAAATATGAAAATTAAAGCTTATTCCAAATTAAACGAACACCCCCACCTCTGCGCCATGTGGCTGCACTTATCATCCCGGGACAGTCCTGTATTTCAGCCCCTTTTCAGGTGTCCCAACTGTTCTTTCTACAAAAAATAGGTCATTTTGTCAACAAGACGCATCAATGAATTCAGGCTACAAGAATGTAGACCCAATGACAATCGCCGAATGTCATAACAGTTATGTGTTTTGTTACGGTTGCCTCTTTCCATTCATTAAATGACGCGAGTGCACTGCACTGTTTGGATAATGGAATTATTTTGGAGTGAACGAACATGCACAGGTATCCTACTTTTTGAAGTGATTTGTTTGACAACCATGACTGGTTGTGTTCAAGCCAAATTAAAATATAATAAAACATGTTTTACCTTTAAATGACATGTCTTTACTATTAGGCCCATACAACATTTTCTTGTACACGCAAGCGCGTTCACACAGGAGGTCCCGTGAAAAGAAATAGACCCCCGAATGTCACCGTATAATTCGCACTCTGGTTATAAATGTAGGGTAACATGAAAGTGCATTCATTCATTTGCAAGAGCAATGCATTAAGATAACAGCGAGATAGTGTATCAAACGTAACGTTAGCCTAGACTGGTTCTAACAGCAATCATGTAGGCTACACATATTGTAGCAGGTATCCAAATAAAACATAGTTATATGTTCTAGCCTAGAATAGTTATATTACATGCCCAAAATGTTGACTGAATAAGATATGTAGTAGAGAAAAACGTGGCTATGTGGAGGTGTGGTTTGTCAGGGAACGAACCCCATCTCAAAATGTATCATTTTTGTAGAAGGAAACAAATTACCGTTGAAGGAAACACTCATACAGTTTCAGTTAAACACCACATTCCATAGCCTACACGTGCATTGCGTAAATGTTGCAGACATGCTGAAGAAGAAGCGAGGGCAGGTGAGAAAATGTGTAGACTTCAAACTCTTGGCACTACCGCACGAGGAGGACTGCACTTTGTATTTACCTTGTTCGCGTGGTAATAGTCCAACGAGTTTAGACAACTTGGTTCAGAACCCACACTTGACGGGTGCGTAGGATAAAATCTCACGTCCATGTCAGGGTCTGCGAGACTGACGGCATGAAATCAGTTTCAGCGTCTTTGACTTTGACTCTATTGTTTAGCCAAACAAAATAGGAGAGAAAGAAAGGTGGTTGAGGTTCTCAGTGCACTCTTCCCTCACATCCGTTCGTGGTTGAACTTCTGCACCAACTCGCGTCCCGGTGATGCACAGTCCTTTTTTCGCTAGACTACAAGACGCGTCCACTTTGGAGAGCCAAATACAGTTATCACTAAACCGTAGAACAAAAAGAACAGCAAATATCCAGATCGGTTATACTATTACGTACTCCTGAACAAATTAAATTAAAGATCCCCCCTTGGTTTATGTAAAAAAGCATAAGACGAGCCCTCTGAATATGTAGCTTATTTTTCCCCCGCTGTTCTCATACTCCATATGCTTTGTCACGGAGGTGCATATTCATACATTGGTTCCAGGACAGAGAAGTGGTTGGACTGTTCTTCTCAATATGCCATGCGACCTCTGCTGATAAACGGGAAAGGAAGGAAAAGGGGGAGGGGATATTGGTGGCTGCCTTGACAACCGCTCTCCTTTCTGCAACTGCGCGATTCTGATTAGCTGGAAATGTAGTAGTGTGCACGGCTGTGCATTATAAAGCACCCACTGCTACTACAAGGTCTATTGCTTTCCAAATGTTCCATTTGGTTTAGTGTGCCATGCTGAAAGGAACGCGTTAGGACCCACATTCTGCTGTCAATGCATGGTTTCTTCAGGGTTTTTCTTTTCATACATTATAACTTAAACACAAACCTCTTAAAGCACGTAATTATGCAAAACCTAGAACCAACCATTTATTTCCAATTTAAATGCAGCTAGCCTTTTGATTTGGAACCTGATCAAGAAAAGGGTTCCCATGAAAATGATAATTTCCTTCAGCGGATTCTTCAATACTGTTCCTCATACGTTTGTTATTATATTTATTATTACATTTATTAAAGTAATGCATTTTACAATGTTTTTAGTAGGCTATGCGTCCTTTATGCAAATCTAAAGTATATGCTGCATACAACCTACACTTTAGTAATGCATTTGGAGTTGCATTACTTTTTTAAATCATTAATGTAACCAAATGTCATCCTTAGGGTGGCAAAGGGGTAATGCCACATTTAATAAAGCACCAAATAAAAAAGTAATAATATCCTTTATGACTTTGTTTATAAATTATTTGTAAATGCACTATAAAGCCTTGATAAGTTGTAGTTTGTTTGATGTATAACTGAAAAGATACAGCATTATTAGGCAGACAGACTGGTGTGAGACAATGGGACATAGTATTATAATAACATGTCTCAGTAAATACCACCTCAAACTCAACAATTATTGTTGTATTATTTGTCAACAGCAGTATTGTGAGCTAGATTACATTATCCAGCTTTTATCTTTACTATTGTTTTTTCCCCAGCCACATCAAATTAAATGTTGCATTAAAGTGGGTAGTGTTTTTGTTCCGTTAATAGCCATAGAGCATTAAGTAATTAAAGGACAATAAAGCTTTAGAAGTAATTTGATTATCTTGTTTGGTTGCTAGCCCGTCAATTGTGCTTTAATAATACTGATCATTAGCATTCAGTGGGCAGTGAAGGCTGCTGGGAAAGGGAGCCCTATATATACAGCACTCCACATTCCACTCCCATGAATCTATGGCACTGGGCCACAGAGTTAACCCTGTGTGTGCTGACAGTGGCAAAGCAACTCTATGCAGTCAGGTCCACACGACACAATCGGCATGCACTATCGGGTCCAGAATGGAACAGGTCCACAACCAATCTTAAGGAACATCCATAGTTTACAAATACATTGTTGTTGTCTCCTGTCAAAATAACATTATCAGTCATAGGTTACTCTATATGGGGAACATCTAGAGTTTACAAATACATTGTTGAAGGCCTATCCTGTCAATATAACATTACTGCAACAACATTTTTTATTCAGATCCATATTCTTTGTTTTTCGGGTTGGTAAATGCAAATCACAATAAGTCTAAGTACTGGTGTGGAAGGATTGTTTGGAAGAAGTCTGTCCTCTCTATTTTTGAATGCCGCAACCAACAATATACAGTATGGAACAAATTGGCCACCTGAAAAATTGACCTACTTTATATAAACATACAGTGCATTCGGAAAGTATTCAGACCCCTTCACTTTTACCTAATTTTGTTACTCTACAGCCTTATTCTAAAATGAATTAAATAAATAAAAAATCCTCATCAATCTACACACAATACCGCATAATGACAAAGCGAAAACAGGTTTTTAGAAATGTTTGCAAATGTATACAAATAAAAAATAAACAGAAATACCTTATTTACATACGTAATCAGACACTTTGCTATGAGACTCGAAATTGAGCTGAGGTGCATCCTGTTTCCATTGATCATCCTTGAGATGTTTCTACAACTTGATTGGAGTCCACCTGTGGTAAATTCAATTGATTGAACATAATTTGGAAAGGCACACGCCTGTCTACACAAGGTCCCACTGTTGACAGTGCATGTCAGAGCAAAAACCAAGCCATGAGGTCGAAGGAATTGTCCGTAGAGCTCCGAGACAGGATTGTATCGAGGCACAGATCTGGGGAAGGGTACTAAAACATTTCTTCAGCATTGAAGGTCCCCAAGAACACATTGGCCTCCATCATTCTTAAATGGAAGAAGTTTGGAACCACCAAGACTCTTCCTAGAGCTGGCCGCCCGGCCAAACTGAGCAATCGGGAGAGAAGGGCCTTGGTCAGGGAGGTGACCAAGAACCCGATGGTCACTGTGACAGAGCTCCAGAGTTCTTCTGTGGAGATGGGAGAACCTTCCAGAAGGACAACTATCTCTGCAGCACTCCACCAATCAGGCCTTTATGGTAGAGTGGTCAGACGGAAGCCACTCCTCAGTAAAAGGCACATGACAGCCCTCTTGGAGTTTGCCAAGAGGCACCTAAAGGACTCTCAGACCACGAGAAACAAGATTCTTTGGTCCGATGAAACCAAGATTGAACTCTTTGGCCTGAATGCCAAGTGTCACGTCTGGAGGAAACCAGGCACCCCTCATCCCTTGGCCAATACCATCCCTACGGTGAAGGATGGTGGTGGCAGCATCATGCTGTGGGGATGTTTTTCAGCGGCAGGGACTGGAAGACTAGTCAGGATCGAGGGAAAGATGAATGGAGCAAAGTACAGAGAGATCCTTGATGAAAACCTGCTCCGGAGCGCTCAGGACCTCAGACTAGGGCGAAGGTTCACCTTCCAACAGGACAACGACCCTAAGCACACTGCCAAGACAACGCAGGAGTGGCTTTGGGACAAGTCTCTGAATGTCCTTGAGTGGCCCAGCAAGAGCCGAACTTGAACCCGATCGAACATCTCTGGAGAGACCTCAAAATAGCTGTGCAGCAACACGCCCCATCCAACCTGACAGAGCTGACAGAGAGAAGAATGGGAGAAACTCTCCAAATACAGGTGTGCCAAGCTTGTAGCGTCATACCCAAGAAGATTCGAGGCTGTAATCGCTGCCAAAGTTGCTTCAACAAAGTACTGAGTAAAGAGTCTGAATACTTACATATGTAAATGTGATATTTCAGGTTTTATTTTTAATACATTTGCAAATGTGTTTTTGCTTCGTAATTATGGGTTATTACAGTGGGGGAAAAAAGTATTTAGTCAGCCACCAATTGTGCAAGTTCTCCCACTTAAAAAGATGAGAGAGGCCTGTAATTTTCATCATAGGTACACGTCAACTATGACAGACAAAATGAGAAAAAAAAATCCAGAAAATCACATTGTAGGATTTTTAATGAATTTATTTGCAAATTATGGTGGAAAATAAGTATTTGGTCAATAACAAAAGTTTCTCAATACTTTGTTATATACCCTTTGTTGGCAATGACACAGGTCAAACGTTTTCTGTAAGTCTTCACAAGGTTTTCACACACTGTTGCTGGTATTTTGGCCCATTCCTCCATGCAGATCTCCTCTAGAGCAGTGATGTTTTGGGGCTGTCGCTGGGCAACACAGACTTTCAACTCCCTCCAAAGTTTTTCTATGGGGTTGAGATCTGGAGACTGGCTAGGCCACTCCAGGACCTTGAAATGCTTCTTACGAAGCCACTCCTTCATTGCCCGGGCGGTGTGTTTGGGATCATTGTCATGCTGAAAGACCCAGCCACGTTTCATCTTCAATGCCCTTGCTGATGGAAGGAGGTTTTTACTCAAAATCTCACGATACATGGCCCCATTCATTCTTTCCTTTACACGGATCAGTCGTCCTGGTCCCTTTGCAGAAAAACAGCCCCAAAGCATGATGTTTCCACCCCCATGCTTCACAGTAGGTATGGTGTTCTTTGGATGCAACTCAGCATTCTTTGTCCTCCAAACACGACGAGTTGAGTTTTTACCAAAAAGTTCTATTTTGGTTTCATCTGACCATATGACATTCTCCCAATCCTCTTCTGGATCATCCAAATGCACTCTAGCAAACTTCAAACGGGCCTGGACATGTACTGGCTTAAGCAGGGGGACACGTCTTGTACTGCAGGATTTGAGTCCCTGGCGGCGTAGTGTGTTACTGATGGTAGGCTTTGTTACTTTGGTCCCAGCTCTCTGCAGGTCATTCACTAGGTCCCCTCGTGTGGTTCTGGGATTTTTGCTCACCGTTCTTGTGATCATTTTGACCTCACTGGGTGAGATCTTGCAGATCGAGGGAGATTATCAGTGGTCTTGTATGTCTTCCATTTCCTAATAATTGCTCCCACAGTTGATTTCTTCAAACCAAGCTGCTTACCTATTGCAGATTCAGTCTTCCCAGCCTGGTGCAGGTCTACAATTTTGTTTCTGGTGTCCTTTGACAGCTCTTTGGTCTTGGCCATAGTGGAGTTTGGAGTGTGACTGTTTGAGGTTGTGGACAGGTGTCTTTTATACTGATAACAAGTTCAAACAGGTGCCATTAATACAGGTAACGAGTGGAGGACAGAGGAGCCACTTAAAGAAGAAGTTACAGGTCTGTGAGAGCCAGAAATCTTGCTTGTTTGTAGGTGACCAAATACTTATTTTCCACCATAATTTGCAAATAAATTCATTAAAAATCCTACAATGTGATTTTCTGGATTTTTTTTTCTCAATTTGTCTGTCATAGTTGACGTGTACCTATGATGAAAATTACAGGCCTCTCTCATCTTTTTAAGTGGGAGAACTTGCACAATTGGTGGCTGACTAAATACTTTTTCCCCCCACTGTATGTGTAGATTGATGAGGGGGGAAAAACAATTGAATCAATTTTAGAATAGGCTGTAACGTAACAACATATGGATAAAGTGAAGGGGTCTGAATACTTTCCGAATGCACGATTTAAGCCATTTTGTGGATGGTTCATGATCTGCTACAGACTAGTGGTATGATAATAACAACACAGCGCTGCAGAGTGTATTCTGTACTTTGCCTTGACATGATTGAAAGACAATGGATAGGCCATTTCACCATCAATGGGCATGCACATAACAGGGCAAGGGAGCACTATCCATCAAATTCAGTGAGCTGTCAAAGGGAGCTAGCTCTCTCAACCTTTCCCTATACATTTGCACTCACTTGGCCATATAAGATGTAGCTCCTGTGCATATTTTGCACTCCTTTGAGAATGTACAATGTATATCACCACTCATGGCTGTAATCAGCAACGAGACCTATTCTCTGTTGTTTTTATCTTAATAAATGCTAGTCATTAAACCTACACATATCTGTTATTGTTTTGATAAAAGTGGTGCTAATTGCTATACCATGACATCATCTGCGTAAATGTATAATACAAATATTATACAAAAATAACTTTAAGCTTAAATGGCAATTTGTATTAGCTTATACTTTTATAACACTTCTAACTTTCCTCGTTCCAATGTTATTTTCCAAAAAGCCTTGTTGGGGTGATGAATTTTGCCATGGCCTATAACAATTGGTAGCTTCATAATCATTGCTGAAATGGGAAAGCACACAAGCCTCATTCTCCTCTGCTTTGTGTGAAATAACATTGGATGCTTTAAGGCAACATTGTTTTATCTTTCACATTAAAATAAAACAATGCCAAAAAGCTCACTCAGCTTTTTGCTGTAACATTAATGGCATGGAATAAGATTACATTAATGCAGGTTTCATTACAGCTGTTTGTGTCCTTGGAAGTATAGGTTTATGTGTAGGCCTAATAGAGTGTTGAGGAGGAGGAGGAGCTCTGTGGACTCTTTGTGTCCGGAAGTAATCTAGCTATTCATTGTAGCCTTTGGCGCTCTGTAGAGTTGTCAATTAACTCATGACATTCCTGGATTACTCATTATACAAATAAAGTCTGATTTAATCAACAAATACGATAGTCATTTAAAAAGAAGTTAAGGGTACAAGACTGTATACATATCTGGCTGTGTTGGCAAAGGTACTACAAATCCCATCGAGCGAAATGGGGAGAGGCTGCCCATTGTCACAGTTCCAAGACCAGTCAGAAACGTCCAACTAACGCTACGCCAATGACGCCGGTGGATCTCAAAACTGAACTTGGATCTGAGTTAAACAGCAATGATATCCTTCGCCACTGTTGTCTTACAACACGACAGATAGCTCGAACCAGTCATGACTATTCAACAAAACAATAAATCATTTTCAAGTTTGTGTCCAGCGAATTACTTAATAAGGACGAAAACTAGCCAGCTAGTTTAGCCAGGGAAAACCGGGGAAAACAAGCTCGGGACAGGATATTCTGGGCGCACATGCACACTAGTCTAATTTAGGACACAGATTGTAGTTTGTATGCCCTGATATCAGGAGCTGGTGGCGAAATGTTCGATTAAACAATTCAGAGACTGAAACGAATACATCAGATGACAAATAGTTAAGGATAGCAAATCGATATACAATCCCGAAATCAGCTGTAACTGTCAATAGTAAAACAAAGCTTAAAACGATATTTGAGTGAACCTGAATCAAAAAAATGAATGGTGAAGTTGCTTCCGGACACAGTAGACTCCTCCTCCTCACCACTCTATAGATGCCCAAACCTGTATGTTTATGCACTGCTTGGAATTATATAGTTGAATTCTGTTTTATTTTATCTATTTAACCTATTTAACTTATTTTACCAGGTAAGTTGACTGAGAACACGTTCTCATTTACAGCAACGACCTGGGCAATAGTTACAGGGGAGTGGAGGGGGGATGAATGAGTCAATTGAAAGCTGGGGATGATTAGGTGGCCATGATGGTATGAGGGCCAGATTGGGAATTTAGCAACGGCACCAGGGTTAACACCCCTACTCTTACGATAAGTGCCATGGGATCTTTAGTGACCATAGAGAGTCAGGACACCCGTTTAACGTCCCATCCAAAAGACAGCACCCTACACAGGGCAATGTCCCCAATCACTGCCTTGGGGCATTGGGATATTTATTATTTTTGACCTAAGGAAAGAGTGCCTCCTACTGGCCCTCCAAAACCACTTCTAGCAGCATCTGGTCTCCCTTCAAGGACCAACCCAGCTTAGCTTCAGAGTTTAATTCTGTGCCTGTGAATGAAAGTGAGATTGGATTTTTACGAGATGAGGTAGAGTGGTGCTTAGAGTGAGGAGGGAGGACCGCGGGGTAAAAATGGTGTCCCTTGAGAGGGCAAGAATGAGAGGTACAGTTATCTCCAAAAGTTTGGAACTCACTGTATGTTAGGAGAAGTGCAATATTATTATAAGGAGACTTATACTTGGAATATTGAGGAGGAATGGAGGGGGAAAAAGACGCGGAGGAGGTTGAAGAGAGTGACGCAGGTAGAGGGTGAGCTTGAATCAGTTGAAGATGGTGGAAAAAAGGGAGATGGTTTGTCGAAGAAGAATGGTGGAAAGTGTAAGCAGAGTGAGCCGTACGCTGGATCGAGGTCTGGAGGCGAAATGGAAGTGAATGAGGGTGAATTATTGGAAGTTGCAGGTGTGGTGAAGTTCTCGGAGCCCGAGGCTTGCACCGATGGTCAGGATAAAGATGGGTCTGTGACGGTAAGAGTGCCATTTTTGGAGAAAGTTGACCTCTGCCTTTTGGCTGATCCATATGTGGTTTCAGGGTGGGTGAAAACGGAGTTGGTAGCTGTGGAATCGGTGAAGGCAACCCGAAGTCGTCTTGTGATAACTGTTTGTGTTTCTGCCGGTCAGAGAGAGCGGGAGCTCCACGCCACACGAATGGGGACAAGAGCTGTGACCTGTTTTGCTCTCAAGAATAGGGAGCCATTGAAAGGAGTGATTACTGGGGTAGCGGTAAATGTGAAAGTGGACCAACTGAAGGGGAAGATTCCCAGTGTTTGTGATGCTCGTTGTTTGGTAAGTGGTGAAACAGAAGAGTCATTGTCTGTTCTTTTGAGTTTTGATGTTGAGTCTTTGCCCGACAAAGTGATGTTAGAATATTACAGTTATCCCATACGAAATTTTGTGCCGAATCCATTACGTTGTTACAGGTGTCAAGCTTATGGGCATGTGGCAGCAGTGCGTAGGAAAGAGGTTCCTAGGTGTGAGAAGTGTGCAGAAGGGCATGAGACAAAGGAATGTGTAGTATTGAGGAAATAAGCGGTATGTGTTCATTGTAGGGATGCCCATGGGGCTGGGGATCAGAAGTGTCCAGTGCGAGAGAGGCAGGTTGAGGTTACCAGGGTTAGAGTAGTGCAGAGGGTGTCGTATGCTGAGGCAGTGAAGAAAGTAGAGGAAGATGGGTCAAGGGGAGGGATCTTGAGAGGATTCATGTAAGCAGTAGATCTGTGCCAGTACAGAGGGATAGGCCAACGAGTGATATATGCTTCAGTAAGATTAGCTTTTTAGCATGGTTATCAACTGTACCACAGGGATGGAACGTAAGTCCCAGACAATAGAGGTTGTGGTGGCAGCTGCAGAGAAGTATTTGGGTGTACGAGATTTAACGTCAGAAGACTTACAGGTTGTGTTGAGTGATTGTGTCCCGTCCTTCCAGGCCGTTGGCCTGAGGTAGGACTAGATAGGTTTAAATAGTGGAATATGGTGGTGAGTTTTTAATGAGTGTAGTGTTAGATGGTAGGGTATTTGTTTATCTATTTTTAATTTTTCCCTTTTCCCTTTTTCCACGCAAAGTATAAGGGATTTATACCCCAGTCTAGTTGGTGGCATTTATTGGATGCCAACCGCCGTTAAAACTCATGGAAGAAGATAGTTTAATTTTATGTAAGGGATAATCAACGAGGGTATATGCTGAACAACGTGGAAGGTGTGTTCCACGACGCGCTAACTAACATTACACGGAGTTGCATTATTTTCCAGAGAACGTGTAGAGCCCCGAGTTGATTATACCCTTTATACCATGGTTATAATTTAAACCATTTGCCACTAGAAATGTGTTCATTTGCAGGTAGAAGTGTGTTCAACATCCACTGAAGTAGCTAGCAAGTGTACAAGGTAGCTGCAATAATTCCCTTGGTAACCAAACAAACAGACTTGCTAGTTTAGTTAACCAAACCATCAGTCTTAGCTTGCTATTATGAAAATCTAATTCAACTATGCCAATAATGTTTTCAATTTGACTTTTGCTTTCGAAGGCAGCTCAGACATAGAATTATTTGCTAGGATAATAATTGCTTGTCAATGAATTAAATGTAATACAATGGCAATCCGGGTTATATGTTAGAATCCTACGCGTGAACTGCCGACATTATTACGCATATTAATTGATAATGATGGAAAATAGGATATGCATAATTTTAAAAAAATAGTTATATATATATATATAGAGGTGAAAGCATTGGAAATGCTTTTGGCGGTTAATCTGCTTCTGTTTTGTGGGTGGTACTGTGTGCTGTTTTCGATGGATGGGTCCTGGCCTCTCGGGCCTTAGGGATGCGGAGGGACGTGGGTGGGATGCTGATCACTGGGATGACGGCTCAACTTGAGATGGGGAGGGGCTTTAGCGGGGGAATTAGTGGAGAACAATTGAAGGGTTGCTCCGTAGCAGTGCAAATATCACGGTACAGCTATATGGACACTCAATCATTACACTATTTTTTATTGGTAAATTTACAAACATATATAATGATAAATAGACTTGAAACTTGTATCTCATTATGGTGTATGGTGAAATAAGTATAGCCAGTTATAATTGTAATGGCTTAGCAGATAATAACAAAAGAAGAAAAATATTTACATGGCTCAAAGAGAAGGAATATAATATCTATTGTATACAGGAAACTCATTCAACAATTCGAGATGAAGTAGCGTGGAAAAAAGAATGGGGGGGAATATACTTCTCCCATGGGCAAAGAAATTCAAAAGGGGTGATGATATTAATTAATAGTAATTTCGATCCGAATGTGCAAATTGTACAAATAGATACACAAGGTAGATGGATTACTTTATATGTTATTGGACCATAAACAGATATGGCTCATTAACCTTTACGGACCAAATAATGATGATCCACAATTCTTTGACAATACAAGCAACTCAAGACAATATTATTATGGTGGGGGATTATAATACTGTTTTAAATAGCTCAATGGACCGTAAAGGAAATCACACCACAAACAATCACCCACATGCTCTTAAGGAAACTGTGAATGTCATGGATACATTAGAACTAGTAGATATATGGAGGCTTAAATATACTGATCTAGTGAGATATACATGGCGGAGACTGAATCAAGCTAGTCGTCTTGACTTCTTTCTTATCTCATTCTCGTTGGCACCAAAAGTAAAAAAAGTGTTGATAGGGGACAGAATGCGGTCGGACCATCATATAATAGGCATATACATTACTCTTACTGAATTTCCACGTGGGCGAGGATATTGGAAATTTAATCAAAGCCTATTGGATGATAATTTATTTATAATTAGAACAAAGGAATTTATAACTGACTTTTTCCAACATAACATAGGTACAGCGAATCCCCTTATTGTATGGGACACCTTTAAATGTGCCTTTAGAGGCCATGCAATTCAGTACTCATCTCGAAAACAAAAGCAATTTAGGTCAAAAGAGTTTATACTAAGAAAGGAAATAGAAAGTCTAACAGAACAGATAGATGGCAATAAAAACTGTAACATAGAGGGTCAGAATAAATTAGAGGAAAAACAAAAAGAAATGGAGAAACTTATTCAAGAAAGATCAAGTGTAATATATTATAAAAATAAAGCAAACTGGATGGAATATGGGGAAAAATGCACAAAATTATTTTTTAATCTTCAACATAGGAATGCTACCAAAAAGAACTTAATGAAACTGGTTACAATTGACGGAGTCACCCATAATTCACCAAATGATATTTTGAAGGAAGAAACAAAGTACTTTAAGCATATGTTTTCTTTTCAGTCGCCTCCATCTCCTCTAACTGAAGCTAATTGTAGAGATTTTTTTTCTATTGATAATGTCAAATTAACAGCCACACAGAAAGACTCATGTGAAGGTGAAATTACAGAGGAGGAACTTCTGGATGCAATTAAAGACTTTAAGTCTGGGAAAACTCCAGGGTTGGATGGCATACCAGTCGAGGTATACCAAACCTTTTTGATATACTAAGAGGACCGTTATTAGCATGTTTTAACCACTCCTATGTAAATGGTAGATTATCTGACACTCAAGAAGAAGGTCTGATCTCATTATTACTGAAACAGGATACAAGTGGAAAATATAAAGATCCAGTCCATTTACAAAATTGGAGGCCCCTTACACTTCAGTGTTGTGATGCAAAAATCCTAGCAAAATGTATAGCGCATAGAATTAAAAAGGTATTGTCGGATATTATTCGTTCTAATCAGACAGGTTTTTTACATGGAAGATACATTGGAGATAATATAAGGCAAGTATTGGAAACAATAGAACACTACGGAAAATATGGGAAACCAGGCCTGCTATTCATAGCAGACTTCGAAAAGGCATTTGATAAAGTTCGACTGGGGTTTATATATAAATGCCTGGAGCATTTCAATTTTGGAGAATCTCTTATAAAATGGGTCAAAATCATGTATAGTAAACCTAGGTGTAAAATAGTAAATAATGGCTATTTCTCAGAAAGTTTTAAACTGTCAAGAGGAGTGAAACAAGGTTGTCCACTATCGGCATATCTATTTATTGTGGCCATCGAGATGTTAGCTATTAAAATCAGATCCAATAATAATATCAGAGGATTAGAAATACAGGGCTTAAAAACAAAGGTGTCATTGTACGCTGATGATTCATGTTTTCTTTTAAATCCACAATCAGAATCCCTCCACAGCCTCATAGAGGATCTAGATACATTTTCTAACCTCTCTGGATTACAACCAAATTATGACAAATGTACTATATTACGTATTGGATCACAAAAAAATACAATTTTTACATTACCATGTAGTTTACCAATAAAATGGTCTGATGGTGATGTGGATATACTCGGAATACATATCCCAAAGGAAATAAATGATCTCACTTCAATACATTTTAATAGAAAGTTAGCAAAAATAGATAAGATCTTACTACCATGGAAAGGAAAATACCAGTCAATTTGTGGAAAAATCACCCTGATTAACTCTTTAGTATTATCCCAGTTTACCTATTTGCTTATGGTCTTGCCTACGCCTAGCGAACAGTTTTTTAAATTATATGAGAAAAAAATGTTCAATTTTATTTGGAACGGCAAGCCAGACAAAATTAAAAGAGCATATTTATATAATGAATATGAATTCGGAGGACAGAAATTATTAAATATTAAAGCATTAGACCTATCACTAAAAGCTTCAGTCATACAAAAGTTATACTTAAATCCGAACTGGTTCTCAATCAAATTAGTAAGATTGTCTCACCCAATGTTCAAGAAAGGCCTTTTTCCCTTTATTCAGATTACAACCTCTCACTTTCAGTTATTTGAAAAGGAAATAATCTCCCAAATGTCACTATTTCTAAAATAAGCCATAGAAAGTTGGTTGCAATTTCAATTTAATCCTCCAGAAACGACAGAACAAATAATGCAACAAATATTGTGGTTAAATTCAAATATACTAATTGACAAAAAAACTTTATTTTTTGACAGAATGTTTAAAAAATGTATAATCTTCGTAAATGATATCATCGGTAGGACTGGTGGAGTAATGTCGCACATGCAGCTGACAAAAACATATGGAAATGTCTGCTCTACCCAAAATTACAACCAAATAATTGCAGCCTTACCGCAAAAGTGGAAGAGGAAAGTGGAAGGGGGAGAAAGTAAGGAACTTGTCTGTCGGCCTTGCATTAAAGAACATAATTGGTTAAGGAAAACTGTGATAAATAAAAAAGTATATCAGTTTCACTTAAGGACCAAAGGATTGACAGCCGTCCCATATAGATTGCAAAATAGTTGGGAAGAGATCTTTGACGTACCGATCCCATGGCATAGTGTTTATGAACTGACACGCAAAACGACACCGGATTCAAAAATTAGAATCTTTCAATTTAAATTATTATATACAATTCTTGCTACCAATAGAATGTTATTTATATGGGGGATACAATCTTCCCAGCTCTGCAGATTTTGCTGTGAAGAGACAGAATCATTAGATCATTTGTTTTGGTTCTGTCCATTTGTAGCTAGTTTTTGGACACAGGTCCAGGAATGGCTAAAGGATTGCAATATTTACCTGGAACTAACCTTGCAGATAGCATTACTGGGTGATCTGAAAAGTCATAGTCAATCAATCAATAATATAATAATACTTTTAGCAAAAATGTTTATTTTTAATTCACAATCTGTAGAAGCAATGAGAATAGAAAGGTTCAGAACTTTTGTAAAACATCACAGTACGGTTGAAATATATACAGTGGGGAAAAAAAGTATTTAGTCAGCCACCAATTGTGCAAGTTCTCCCACTTAAAAAGATGAGAAAGGCCTGTAATTTTCATCATAGCTACATGTCAACTATGACAGACAAAATGAGAAAAAAAATCCAGAAAATCACATTGTAGGATTTTTAATGAATTTATTTGCAAATTATGGTGGAAAATAAGTATTTGGTCAATAACAAAAGTTTCTCAATACTTTGTTATATACCCTTTGTTGGCAATGACACAGGTCAAACGTTTTCTGTAAGTCTTCACAAGGTTTTCACACACTGTTGCTGGTATTTTGGCCCATTCCTCCATGCAGATCTCCTCTAGAGCAGTGATGTTTTGGGGCTGTCGCTGGGCAACACAGACTTTCAACTCCCTCCAAAGATTTTCTATGGGGTTGAGATCTGGAGACTGGCTAGGCCACTCCAGGACCTTGAAATGCTTCTTACTTCGTTGCCCGGGCGGTGTGTTTGGGATCATTGTCATGCTGAAAGACCCAGCCACGTTTCATCTTCAATGCCCTTGCTGATGGAAGGAGGTTTTCACTCAAAATCTCACGATACATGGCCCCATTCATTCTTTCCTTTACACGGATCAGTCGTCCTGGTCCCTTTGCAGAAAAACAGCCCCAAAGCATGATGTTTCCACCCCCATGCTTCACAGTAGGTATGGTGTTCTTTGGATGCAACTCAGCATTCTTTGTCCTCCAAACACGACGAGTTGAGTTTTTACCAAAAAGTTCTATTTTGGTTTCATCTGACCATATGACATTCTCCCAATCCTCTTCTGGATCATCCAAATGCACTCTAGCAAACTTCAGACGGGCCTGGACATGTACTGGCTTAAGCAGGGGGACACGTCTGGCACTGCAGGATTTGAGTCCCTGGCGGCGTAGTGTGTTACTGATGGTAGGCTTTGTTACTTTGGTCCCAGCTCTCTGCAGGTCATTCACTAGGTCCCCCCCGTGTGTTTCTGGGATTTTTGCTCACCGTTCTTGTGATCATTTTGACCCCACGGGGTGAGATCTTGCGTGGAGCCCCAGATCGAGGGAGATTATCAGTGGTCTTGTATGTCTTCCATTTCCTAATAATTGCTCCCACAGTTGATTTCTTCAAACCAAGCTGCTTACCTATTGCAGATTCAGTCTTCCCAGCCTGTTGCAGGTCTACAATTTTGTTTCTGGTGTCCTTTGACAGCTCTTTGGTCTTGGCCATAGTGGAGTTTGGAGTGTGACTGTTTGAGGTTGTGGACAGGTGTATTTTATACTGATAACAAGTTCAAACAGGTGCCATTAATACAGGTAACGAGTGGAGGACAGAGGAGCCTCTTAAAGAAGAAGTTACAGGTCTGTGAGAGCCAGAAATCTTGCTTGTAGGTGACCAAATACTTATTTTCCACCATAATTTGCAAATAAATTCATAAAAAATCCTACAATGTGATTTTCTGGATTTTCTTTTCTCAATTTGTCTGTCATAGTTGACGTGTACCTATGATGAAAATTACAGGCCTCTCTCATCTTTTTAAGTGGGAGAACTTGCACAATTGGTGGCTGACTAAATACTTTTTTTCCCCACTGTATGGCAAATAGAAATCCTATATGGATGGTGTTAAGAGATAGATGGGAGGTATTGAATAGAGTTGAAGGATGGGACTAATAACAAATAACAACAAATAATAACAAAGATAGCTAATAATGTAAGCATAATGTGTCCTTAATAAGTATATAGGTTGTATGTTGGGAGCTTTTGGGAAAGAGCACAGTTAGAAAGATATGGCATATAGAAGCAAACCGGATGGACATCATGAAAATGATCGGAGAGGTTGAGAGTAGAAGAAGTTCAGGAGCAATAAAAAAAAAATATATATATATATATAATAGAATTATTGTAAAATTAACTCTGTCCATAAGGTGTAGATAGTAAGTATAGACCGGAAGTAGAGGCCTGGGCATTGTTGTTCACTAATTTACTCCAAGTAGGGAAAGGATGGTGGGGTTGAAAAGTAATAAAGGGGAGTATATATATATATAAAAAAAACAAAAAAAAACAAAAAAAACATGGGGGATTGGAAGTGATGCAGACAATTACATTGAAAGAAGATACAATCTATCTGCAATATTAAGCTGATCCATTCCCCCCCAAAAAAAATAAACAAAAAATAAATAAATTAATTAAAATTAAAAAAAAGATTTAAAAAAGAATGAACTATAGCCACTGAATTCTACCGTGCTGATATACCGTGAGTTATTTAAGCAATAACGCACGAGGTGCCTTATTGCTATTATAAATTGGTTACCAGCGTAATTAGAGCAGTAAAAATTAATGTTTTGTCAATGAATTAGGACTAAATGTTGTTAAAAGCATGCATAAACACAAAGATTTAGAACAAATATGTCATTTCTGTTTTGTATCAATTTAAATGACCATTACTGGACATTATACATTTTTACATTTTAGTCATTTAGCAGACACTCTTATCCAGAGCAACTTACAGTTAGTGAGTGCATACATTTTTCATACTGGCCCCCTGTGTGAATCGAACCCACAACCCTGGTGTTGCAAATTCCATGCTCTACCAACTGAGCTACACAGAGCGCTTCTATAAGGCCTCTTCTGATAAAATAATAGTGCACACCTGACATTGGAGAGACATAACATTAAGGAGATGACATCATCAGCCTCAAATACATTCAAATGTGTGACTGTAAAATAAGTGCAGTAATATAATAGGTAATATAATAGGTCTACACTTGATAACATTTACATTTACCTTTGCAAAATCAGTACTAGTAAGAAAGGACATGTGTTAGTACAAGAAAGACAAGTACAACAGTACAACAGTAGTGTGTTAGCATTTTTTCTTGGGTGGGGTTGCTAGGGGGTTCAACCAAGGTGATCTTTGTGCTCAATGTTTAATTTACATCAGAGAGAACTTCACTAGACTAGAATTCAGAATGTTTTGCCTTAAAGTTGTTAGAACATCACAAATTACCGTTCCCCTAACTTGAATGTGTCCGGTTTTCTATATTCATATGATCACTGTCCATTCAATTGAAGATAGTTATGTATGCACAGCACAGCTGGGTGAGATAGCAGTAATCACTAGTTTCTGCTTTAGATCGGCATAAAGGATGTATAGCCTATGTAGTGTCAACTTTAGATCTGCTCAAAGGATGCATAGCATATGTAGCTCTGCATAAACAGTGCATAGCCTATGTAGTGTCTACTTCAGATCTGCATAAATGATTGCCTCATGGACAGTGTGAAAAGAGAGGTACTGTTTATTGTGATAGTGTATGCACATTTCAGCACATTTTAGTGATGCCCTATGAATGTTATTGTACTGCCCCCTAGAGTCTAAGCCTGGGGGGTATCTGAGTGATATAACAAAGATCAGGAAATTATATATAAAAATGGACCTATATTTAACCTATTTTTTTAGGAACTAAACTACTTCCATTTACACTTCGATACATTTTTTCAACTGGTACCGGGCTACCTTCAGATGGGTCGTGTGACGATTGTGGGGGTCGTAGAGCAAAACAACCGACATGTATGTGTTCCTGAGAGTCTCACCTTTCCATATAGTTTGTAGGCCAAACCGTTCGGACGCTACAGACGTTTTAATGAGAAGACCGATTTTCAGGATGTCTCCAGGTCTGACAAACACTGCTGTAGCTCTGCCACCTTCCACCGCAGATGCGGAAGGCTGACATCGGCGTATGCAGTGGATTGAGTCACAGCCCATGCAAGAAAACAAATATCTCTAGCTTAAACAGACAGATTTTTATGGGGATGTTTTTATTATGCTAATTAGATTTCCTCGGGGGCGTGGACATCGACTCTAGGAGGTTAGTCCTTTACAAACTCTTTAAAAGGGGTGCCTTCAATAGGTAGACTCAGCGATACGAGATTAGCATCAGCGTGGAACGAAAGTGTACCCAAACGTGCTTCAGCCAAGCTTGAACAATCAGGTAATCAGGTGCTCGACTGAGGAGCATTAGCAGTATTGGGATGACTTCCGAAACAACAAAGAACGTAAGCGAGAGGCTAATCTCCTCAGATAATGTCACGGATTCGGCCGAGGCTGCTCCTCCTCCTTGCTCGGGCAGGCTTCGGCGTTCGCCGTCCCCGGAGTACTAGCTACCACCGTTAGATGTTTCGATGTTAGATTGGTTTTGTCTGTCTATTGCACCTGTGTCCGTTTGTGTCTGATTATGTGTCCTACAAGTTGTCTGCTTTGTGTTGGTTAGTTTGTGTGTTATTGTACGCCTGTCCGTTGGTGCTGCGTGTTTTTCTCTGTTTGTTGTTTTGTAGTTTACGCACAGTTTGCGTAATCGCTCGCCTCTGTTTTGTGTTGAGGCCGTTGTTTGTATTCTGCCTAGTGTTTACTAGTAAAGTCTGTTGGACTAAGCTTCGGTGTCCTGCGCCTGACTCCCACACCACATTTACATCAGCCCATGACAGAATAACACACCACTATGGAGTCAGCAGGAGCAGCGGCGGCACCCAAGTCGCTGGAGGAACGGATCAGCGATCAAGACACCATGATCCGGCAACTTGGGGCCGCCATGAACGAGGTGTCCAACACTCTGCGCCGTTTGGTCACTGGAGAGGTGCCCACGCCTTCGCACACCTTACCATCACCATCGGCCAGTCCTCCTCTCCCAGCACCGGAACCCAGTGGCATTCGGCTCTCGCTCCCGAGGGCATATGATGGTACTGCAGCCGGGTGTCAGGGGTTCCTCCTGCAGGTGGAACTCTACCTGGCCACCATACACCCGGCGCCCTCGGGATACGAGAGCGTCTCCGCCCTCATCTCCTGTCTATCCGGCAAGGCGTTGGAGTGGGCCAACGCCGAATGGAGGGGAATAGACGCCGCCACCATCACCTACGCGGAGTTCTCCCGCCGCTTCAGGGCTGTGTTCGATCATCCACCTGAGGGGAAGGCGGCGGGGGAGCGTCTGTTCCACCTCCGACAGGGGAAGAGGAGTGCACAGGAGTTCGCCCTGGAGTTCCGGACTTTAGCGGCGGATGCGGGGTGGAATGAGAGGGCCCTCATCGACCATTATCGGTGTAGCCTACGAGAGGACGTTCGTCGTGAGCTGGCCTGCAGGGACACCAACCTATCCTTTGACCAGTTGGTGGACATTTCCATCCGTCTCGACACCCTGCTGGCTACCCGCGGGACGTCCCCGAATGGGGGTCGTCCATTCCGCCCTCCAGCACCTCCGAGCCGATTCCCATGGAGCTCGGGGTGCTGGCGCTAGGGAGAGGAGGAGAGAGAACCCGAGGGGGGGCCGTCCCTGCACCAACTGTGGCCGTGGATGGCACACTGCGGCTAGGTGCTGGGGAGGGTCTCCTGGGAGAGGGGACAACAGGTCACGCACTGGGGAGTCATTTCAGGTGAGTAGGCGCCCCACTTACCCAGAGCTCTCTGTTGGTCACCTGTGTATACCTGTGAGATTTCCACAGGTGGCACCTCATTCCCAGCATAAGGCGCTAGTAGATTCAGGCGCAGCTGGGAATTTTGTTGATTGTGAATTTTGTTCTAGGTTAGGAATCCCCCTTCGGCCGGTGGAAGCACCCTTTCCTGTTCATGCCCTAGACAGCCAGCCGCTGGGGTCGGGGTTGATTAGAGAAGTCACAGCACCACTTAAGATGACTACGCAGGGGGGTCATGAGGAGATCATTCAGTTTTATCTGATCGACTCTCCTGCGTATCCCGTGGTGCTGGGGCTTCCCTGGTTAAGCGCCCATGATCCTACCATTGCGTGGCAACAGAGGGCTCTTATGGAGTGGTCTGCCCAGTGTGTAGGGAGATGTCTAGGTGTTTCCTTAGGGGCGACCTCGGTGGAGAGTCCGAACCAAGTGCCCGCAATGCGCATTCCCCCTGAATATGAGGATTTAGCACTTGTGTTCAGCAAGACTAGGGCAACACGGCTGCCACCTCATAGACAGGGGGATTGTGCGATAGATCTCCAAACAGGAGCGGCACTTCCGCGGAGCCGTGTGTATCCCCTGTCTCAAGAGGAGACAGCGGCTATGGAGACTTACATAGCCGAGTCCTTGGAACAGGGATACATACGGTCCTCCACTTCCCGGGTTTCCTCGAGTTTCTTCTTTGTGAAGAAGAAGGACGGGGGTTTGCGCCCGTGTATTGATTACCGTAGTCTCAATCAGATCACGGTTAAGTACAGTTATCCTCTTCCTCTGATTGCGACTATGACTGAGTCATTACGCGGAGCGCGGTTCTTCACAAAGTTGGATCTCAGGAGCGCGTACAATCTGGTGCGCATTAGGGAGGGGGATGAATGGAAAACAGCATTTAGCACCACCTCGGGTCATTACGAGTATCTCGTCATGCCATACGGGTTAATGAATGCTCCTTCAGTCTTCCAATCCTTTGTGGATGAGATTTTCCGGGACATGCATGGGCAGGGTGTGGTAGTATACATCGACGACATCCTAGTGTACTCTTCTACACGAGCCGAGCATGTAGCCCTGGTGCGCCGAGTGTTGAGGAGGCTGTTGGAGCATGACTTGTATGTCAAGACAGAGAAATGCTTGTTTTTCCAGGAGTCCATCTCCTTTTTGGGTTATCGATTGTCCGCGTCTGGTGTGAAGATAGAGGTTGACCGTGTGTCGGCCGTGCGTAATTGGCAAACTCCAACCACTGTAAAAGAGGTGCAGCAGTTTTTGGGTTTTGCTAATTATTACCGGAGGTTTATCCGGGGCTTTGGACAGGTGGCAGCTCCCATTACGTCCCTGCTAAAGGGGGGCCCGGTGTGTTTGCAGTGGTCAGCTGAAGCGGACAGGGCATTTGTTAAACTGAAGAACCTGTTCACTTCGGCTCCGGTGCTGGCGCATCCGGACCCCGCTTTACCATTCCAAGTTGAGGTAGACGCATCCGAGGCCGGTATTGGGGCAGTTCTGTCGCAACGGTCCGGCACGCCACCTAAACTCCGCCCCTGTGCGTTCTATTCTAAGAAGCTCAGCCTGGCGGAGCGTAATTATGACGTAGGGGACAGGGAGCTGTTAGCTGTGGTTCAGGCCCTAAAGGTGTGGAGGCATTGGCTTGAGGGGGCTCAACACCCTTTCCTCATTCTGACTGACCACCGTAACCTGGAGTACATCCGGGCAGCTAGGAGATTGAACCCTCGTCAGGCTAGGTGGAACATGTTCCTGACCCGGTTTGTTTTTAAGATCACATACATCCCAGGGTCCCAGAACGGTAAGGCAGACGCCCTGTCCCGGCGGTATGACACAGAGGAGAGGTCCATTGAGCCTACTCCCATACTGCCGGAGTCTTGTCTGGTGGCTCCGGTGGTGTGGGAGGTCGATGCGGAGATCGAGCGGGCATTGCGTACCGACCCTACTCCCCCAGAGTGTCCTGTGGGGCGGACATACGTTCCGCTCGAGGTTCGTGATCGCCTTATTTATTGGGCTCATACATCACCCTCCTCTGGACATCCAGGTATTGGCCGGACAGTGCACTGCCTTAGCGTGAAATACTGGTGGCCAACGTTAGCTAGGGATGTGAGGGTTTATGTCTCCTCCTGCTCGGTGTGCGCCCAGTGTAAGGCGCCTAGACACCTGCCCAGGGGAAAGTTACATCCCCTGACCGTTGCACAATGACCATGGTCCCACCTCTCGGTGGATTTTGTGACCGACCTTCCCCCCTCCCAAGGGAATACCACCATTTTGGTCGTTGTGGATCGGTTTTCCAAGGCCTGTCGTCTCCTCCCAATGCCGGGTCTCCCTACTGCCCTACAGACCGCTGAGGCCCTATTTACCCACGTTTTCCGGCACTATGGGGTTCCCGAGGATATAGTGTCTGACCGAGGTCCCCAGTTCACCTCCAGAGTCTGGGGGCGTTCATGGAACGCTTGGGGGTCTCGGTGAGCCTTACCTCGGGTTACCACCCAGAGAGCAATGGGCAGGTAGAACGAGTCAACCAGGATGTGGGTAGGTTTCTGAGGTCCTATTGCCAGGGCCGGCCGGAGGAGTGTTCAAGGTATATCCCCTGGGCAGAGATGGCACAGAACTCTCTTCGCCACTCCTCCACCAATCTAACCCCTTTCCAGTGTGTGTTAGGGTATCAGCCGGTTCTGGCACCATGGCACGAGAGCCAGATCGAGGCTCCTGCGGTGGACGAGTGGATTCGGCGCTCGGAGGAGACGTGGAACGCTGCTCATGTCCATCTGCAGCGGGCCATCCGTCGACAGAAGGCGAGCGCCAATCGCCACTGCAGTGAGGGTCCGGTGTACGCACCGGGAGATCGAGTCTGGCTCTCGACTCGAAACCTGCCCCTCCGCCTGCCCTGCCGGAAGCTGGGTCGGCGGTTTGTGGGGCCTTTTAAAGTCCTGAGGAGATTGTACGAGGTGTGTTACAGGTTACAACTGCCTATTGATTATAAGAATATTAACCCCTCGTTCCATGTGTCTCTTCTCAGGCCGGTGGTAGCTGGTCCACTCCAGGAAGGTGAGATAGGAGAGACCCCTCCGCCCCCACTGGACATCGAGGGAGCTCCGGCGTACACGGTCAGGACCATCTTGGACTCGAGACGTCGGATGGGGGGTCTCCAGTATCTCGTGGAGTGGGAGGGGTACGGTCCGGAGGAACGGTGCTGGGTGCCTAGGAGGGATATCCTAGATCCATCTCTCCTGACTGAGTTCCACCGTGGTCATCCCACGCGCCCGGCTCCGCGTCCTCCTGGTCGTCCCCGAGGTCGGGGTCGGCGCACGGCGCACCATTTAAAGTTCTGAGGAGATTGAACGAGGTATGTTATAGGTTACAGCTGCCTATTAATTATTGCATTAACCCCTCGTTCCATGTGTCTCTCCTCAGGCCGGTGGTAGCTGGTCCACTCCAGGAGAATGAGGTACGAGAGGCCCCTCCGCCCCCACTAGACATCGAAGAGGCTCCGGCGTACTCAGTCCGTTCCATCGTGGATTCGGTGCTGGGTCCCTAGGAGGGACATCCTAGATCCCTCCCTGTTGACAGAGTTCCACCGGAGTCATCCGACTCGCCCTGCTCCGCGTCCTCCTGGCCGTCCCCGAGGCCGGGGTCGGCGCACGGCTGGAGCCGCGCGTCAAAGGGGGGGTACTGTCACGGATTCTGCCGAGGCTGCTCCTCCTCCTTGCTCGGGCAGGCTTCGGCGTTCGCCGTCCCCGGAGTACTAGCTACCACCGTTCGATGTTTAGATGTTAGATTGGTTTTGTCTGTCTATTGCACCTGTGTCTGTTTGTGTCTGATTATGTGTCCTACAAGTTGTCTGCTTTGTGTTGGATAGTTTGTGTGTTATTGTACGCCTGTCCGTTGGTGCTGCGTGTTTTTCTCTGTTTGTTGTTTTGTAGTTTACGCACAGTTTGCGTAATCGCTCGCCTCTGTTTTGTGTTGAGGCCATTGTTTGTATTCTGCCTAGTGTTTACTAGTAAAGTCTGTTGGACTAAGCTTCGGTGTCCTGCGCCTGACTCCCACACCACATTTACATCAGCCCATGACAGATAACACATGTGCAGATACTTTTAAACAGTATGTGTGGGTGCTAACGAGTGCAGCCTTTTGACCCAAACTCTCCCGACAATATCAATATCCAGTATCTCTGGCCACACTGATGCCCATTTAAAGGAAAGGTTGCACAATATATATTCCACAAATCTAACAACGTAGATTGATTATATTCCATCTAAACTGTCTTAATGCAAAGTCCCCCCCAAAAAAAAGACAATTTTAATTACATTTATCAAAAACTCATATACCAACAATACATTGCGACTTTGAAGTTGAGAAAGGAACAGCCTGCTGGTGGCTTAGGTGATGGAGGCAAATCGGGTAAGTAGATACTAAAGTGCTCAAAGAGACTGGTCATGTTATTTTGATGTTTGGGGATGGAATAAGATAGCTAGCTAGCAATCAAGCTACAACAACTCCATCAACACTACACGTTTTGCAGAAATGAATGGTCAAATAACAATCGGATTAATGTCATTGTGTATTTCAAGATACAGTGCCTTCAGAAAGTATTCATACCGCTTGACTTATTCCACATATTGTTATGTTACAGCCTGAATTCAAAATGGATCAAATAGATTGTGTTACACACAATACCCCATAATGACAAAGTGAAAACATGTTTTAGGAATTTTTAGCATATTTATTGAAAATGAAATACAGGAATATCTCATTTACATAAGTATTCACACCCCTGAGTCAATAGTTTGTAGAAGCACCTTTGGCAGCGATTACAGCTGTGAGTCTTTCTGGGTAAGTCTCTAAGAGCTTTCCACACCTGGATTGTGCAACATTTGCCCATTATTATTTTCAAAATTCTTTAAGCTCTGTCAAATTGGTTGTTGATAATTGCTAAACCATTTTCAGGTCTTGCAATAGATTTTCAAGTAGATTTA
Organism: Coregonus clupeaformis; assembly: GCF_020615455.1. Lineage (NCBI taxonomy): Eukaryota > Metazoa > Chordata > Actinopteri > Salmoniformes > Salmonidae > Coregonus > Coregonus clupeaformis. The sequence goes on along the minus strand of NC_059215.1, from coordinate 32,840,195 downwards.
AGTCAAAACTGTAACTTGGCCACTCAAAAGCATTGACTGTCTTCTTGGTAAGCAACTACAGTGTATATTTGGCCTTGTGTGTTAGGTTATTGTCCTGCTGAAAGGTGAATTAATCTCCCGGAGCCTGTGCCTACAGTAGTTAATTCCATTTATTTTTTATTCTGAAAAACTCCCCAGTCCTTGACGATTACAAGCATACCCATAACATGATGCAGCCACCACTATGCTTGAAAATATGAAGAGTGGTACTCAGTAAAGATTTGCCCCAAACTTAACATTTTGTATTCAGGACAAAAAGTTAATTGCTTTGCCACATTTTTTGCAGTATTACTTTAGTGCCTTGATGAAACATGATGCATGTTTTGGTTTTGTTTTATTCTGTACATGCTTCCTTCTTTTCACTTTGTCAATTAGGTTAGTATGGTGGAGTAACTACTATGTTGTTGATCCATCCTCAGTTTTCTCCTATCACAGCCATTAAACTCTGTAACTGTTTTAAAGTCACCATTGGCCTCATGGTGAAATCCCTGAGCAGTTTCCTTCCTCACCGGCAACTGAGTTAGGAAGGACGCCTGTAACGTTGTAGTGACCAAAGTGTAATTAATAACTTCACCATGCTCAAATGGATATTCAATGTCTGCTTTTTTTTCCTCCTTTTTTTTTACACATCTACCAATGGGTGCCCTTCTTTGCGAGGCATTGGAAAACCTCCCTGGTCTGTGTGGTTGAATCTGTGTTTGAAATTCACTGCTCGGACTAACAACTTGTCCTCTGACTATTTTCCCTTGCACCGCGGATCCAGACAGGGCTGTCCACTCTCCCCCTTGTTGTTTGCTTTGGCAATCGAACCTCTCGCCATTGCATTACGCTCTAATGATGCCATTCAAGGAAAAATCCGGACGGGCTCAGAGCAGAAAGTCTCGCTATATGCGGATGACCTCCTTTTGTTTATCTCTAACCCTGATACCTCATTGCCACGCGCCTTATCTGTTCTTAAAAGGTTTGGATCAATCTCAGGGTACAAGCTGAATCTAGGCAAGAGTGAGCTTTTTCCTGTAAACAAGGCTGCTTTAAAGTGCTCTTTTACAAGTTCTCAGTTTAGGATTGTCCGGGATCAATTCACCTACTTGGGAGTTAAAGTGACAAGGAAATATTCAAATCTGTTTCAGGAAAACTTGGTTGCTCTAGCAGACAGTTTGAAACAATCTTTTGCTTTTTGGAATGCGCTACCTCTTTCTCTTATCGGAAGGATTAATGTCATTAAAATGAGTGTGTTGCCCAAATTTCTATATTTATTTCAATGTCTACCCATTTTTATTCCAAAATCTTTTTTTTATTTCACTGGATCAAACATTCATGCATTTTATTTGGGATGGCAAGGTACCACGGATTGGTAGAAAACATTTACAGAAGCCTAAGTCATTGGGGGTTTAGCTCTACCAAATTTTCAGACATACTATTGGGCTGCAAATTTCAGAGCCCTTCTGTACTGGCTGCAGACTGATCCTACTGGCCCTAGACCAATCTGGGTCCAGATGGAGTCTGAATCGTGTAAACCTGCTGCACTTTCTTCTGTGTTGTGCTCGTCTCTCCCAGTGTCCTTAGGCAAAAGGTGTGTCAACCCAATTGTAAGGCAGTCTCTTAAAATTTGGAATCAGTTCCGCTTAGCCTTTGGCCTCCGAGGCTTTTCTCTATCAGGCCCAATCAATCAGAACATTTTATTTCCTCCATCTTTGAATGATGGGGCTTTTGACATCTGGCACTCACTAGGCCTCTCCTCACTAGCCCAATTATTATTTGATGATACATTTGCCTCTTTTGCTCAGTTACAGGAAAGGTTCAACCTCCCCCAATCCCACTTTTTCCGCTATCTCCAGACTAGGAACTTTGTCAGAGCTAACACACCTGAATTTCCCCATAGGCCTGTGAATACAGCTATAGAGAGCATCCTGGAGCTGAACAAGCTTCCTAGGGGCGCAATTTCAGATGTATATGCAATCATTCATGACTTACAGAACCCTTCTTTGGTGCCTTTAAAGACTCGATGGGAAAAGGATTTGGGGGAGGAACTTGGGGAAGACACCTGGGAATCTGTGCTGCGCAGGGTGCATTCGTCCTCTTTTAGCACTAGACACAGCCTCATTCAATTCAAGGTGGTTCACCGTATCCACTGGTCTGGGGCCAGACTTGGAAGAATATTCTCTGATTTTGATCCTACCTGTGTCAGATGTAAAATTGAACCGGCCACACTGTTGCATATGTTCTGGGGCTGTCATAAACTGTCAGGTTTCTGGGAATTAATATTTAAATGTTTCTCTGATATATATAACACTGTTATAGATCCCTCTCCCCTTACAGCCCTTTTTGGAGTACTGCCCATAAGCACCCCCTGTCAAGAATCCAGTCGGACACTGTTGCTTATACAACTCTTTTAGCTAGACGGCTAATACTACAGAACTGGAAGATGGCAGCTCCCCCATCTTATAAATATTGGGTGAGAGATGTGTTGTGCTCTCTGAAACTAGAAAAAATTAAATTCAATTCACGTGGGAACCCCAAACTGTTTAATGAGGCTTGGGCTCCATTCCGGTCTTACTTTAAACAGTCCATCCTCTGATGGCATTCCTATTAAAACCAAAATAAGTCTGTATTTGACCCCCCTGTGACTTAGGGGTTGGATGAGCATTTCTCTGTGTTTTTTTCTGGGGTGGGGGTGGGGGCATTAAGGTTGATGTGCTTATTGATTGTGACCTGCGGATGCCTTGTTCATCTCGCCCGGGCAGAGACTAAGGTGTGAGCTTGTTTTTCCCAGTTATTTTTATTTTTTAATTCTGTTCACGCCTACATAAAATTATCAATATTCATTTTTTATTTTAAAGCATTGTAAACTTTTTATTTTTGGTCCAGTGGATGATTGGTCTGTGGCCTTGACTGTCTGTGAGTGGTTGCATTTCTCCACCCCATCCCTTAACTGTTCACAGGAACAATGGTGAGGTGTTTGCTCTGTCCCTATACTATAGATTGCCCTTTAACCTTTTGTAGCCTTCTGCCTGGTGTGTTTAACTTGTCTAAAGTATGGTATCTTTAAAGTTATTTTATTTATTTTTTTATATGTATTATTTGTATTTTTGTCTAGTTGAGTATATTATTTATATTGCTTTGTCTTGTCTGTGTGTGTGTAAAACTTAATAAACAGAGTTCTCAAAAAAAAAGAAATTCACTGCTCGACCGAGGGACCTTACAGATCATTATTTGTGTGGGGTACCGAGATGAGGTAGTCATTCAAAAATCATGTTAAACACTATTATTACACACAGAGTGAGTCCATGCAACTTATTATGTGACTTGTTTTCAGATTCAGAAAAACTTCATTTTGCAGCAGTCATAAAACATAGAAACGAAATCACATATTAAAAAACAACCGCAAATAGCAAAGGTTATTTAAAAGCAAGTAGGCTGGGTAAGTGCAATTTCATAATAACAATTTCAAAACGGGCTTGCATGTTAAAGTGCAAGTGCTAAAGTTAAATTAGTCCAACATTTTGTTAAGTTGCAGAATTGCATTCGGAATAAGAGTACTAATTTTTACTCCTGAACTTATTTAGGCTTGCCATAACAAAGGGGTTGAATAATTATTGACTCAACACATTTCAGCTTTTCATTTTTAATTAATTTGTGGAACTTTCGAAAAACCTACTTCCACTTTGACAATATGGGGTACTGTGTGTAGGCTGTAACACAACAAAATGTGGAAAAAGTCAAGAGGTGTGAATACTTTATGAAGGCACTGTATGCAATTATTCTTTATTTTCTAAAGCAGGGATGAAATACCTGCCTTTGCATGTGGGATGGACAGTAGAAAGATAGAGGGGCCCTTTGAAAAATCACCAGATTGGTCAGTCCAACCACGTTTCATTTACCACTACATTGAAGTAAATTCAAGAGACTCCCCCTAATTGCTTTGCTTTTCAGCTCCCATTGGGAAGTGTGTATTACCAGTTTTAATGTTTTCACTTAAGACGCCAACTTCAGCACACTATGATACAGAGACTAGGTGGGCTCAGAGCCGTTCACCTTTCTGGCACATTTGATGTTGTAAAATAGCCAAATGTATGGTTGTTTTGTAATCTACTAAACCAGAACTCTAGAAAATAACCCGAGTCACCAGAGGCGTCATGCCCATAGGGTGCACAGTGGCATCCAGGCTCTGTCGTAGCCGGCTGCGACCGGGAGACCCATGGGGCGACGCACAATTGGCCCAGCGTCTTCCAGGGTAGGGGAGGGAATGGCCGGCAGGGGATGTAGCTCAGTTGGTAGAGCATGGCGTTTGCAACGCCAGGGTTGTGGGTTCGATAAAAAATAATGTATGTGCTAACTGTAAGTCGCTCTGGATAAGAGCGTCTGCTAAATGACTAAAAATGTAAAAATGTAAATGTGCCCATTCAGATTTGTCCTGTAAAAACATTAACAATGGTTTTGTTTGTTTGTTTGTTTAATTTTTGTTTGTTGTTTCTCTGTAATACGAAATGTTGTATGCACTCACTACTGTAAGTCTCTCTGGATAAAGAGCGTCTGCTAAATAACTAAAATGTTTTTAAAAATGTAGAAATGTAATACTGCTAGCCACCTAGCAATTTTATGAAGTTGGCTTTAGCTAGCCCAGATATGTTCCCAACCTCATAACTAGCTACCAATAAGCCATTTCAGGCTATCAATCAAGTTAGAGTAGCTAGCTTGTCTAACTGTCTTAGCCGGCATGCCTACTGGCAACATTGGTCGACTTGAGAAAAGCAAACAATTACTAAATGTACTGAATAAGACTCACATTCCTTTCAATCTTTACCCAGATTTTAGCAGAGTTGCAGAGAAGCATATTTATTTTCTTAAAAAATATAACCACCAGTCAGGAGAATACAGAGAGCTCAAGAGGTATGCTTGGATATCCAGAAAAATAAACATATTCTTTACATAGAACGAAGCTGTCAGGGTTGAGTGTAGAGGTAGTGTGGAATCAGGCGCAGGACACACAGAGGTTTCGAACAGACGTCTTTAGTGAAGTCCAAATAACAAGCCACACACGGCAACAGGCAACAGGCGAACTTTACGCAACACGGTAAAGTAAACACAAGGCGCACAAAGTGCGGAACTCTCTCTCAAAACACAAATACAGAGAGAACTGAAAAACGGACTAGCACAACAACGTGACAAAAACAATTACACACAACACCTGACCAAACTCAAGAGAACTAAATAGGACGCATAATGAACACTAATAAGGAACAGGTGTAACAAAACAGACAAAACCAATCAAACATAGAAACATCGAACGGTGGTAGCTAGTACTCCGGAGACGACGACCGCCGAAGCCTGCCCGAACAAGGAGAAGGAGCAGCCTCGGCCGAAACCGTGACAGTACCCCCCTGACGCGCGCTCCAGCCGTGCGCCGACCCCGGCCTCGGGGACGACCCAGGAAGACGCTGGAGCAGGGCGCGTGGGATGACCACGATGGAACTCGGTCAGAAGAGACGGGTCTAGGATGTCCCTCCTCGGCACCCAGCACCGCTCCTCCGGGCCGTACCCCTCCCACTCCACAAGATATTGGAGACCCCCCATCCGGTGTCTCGAATCTAGGATGGACCGAACAGTGTACGCCGGAGCCCCTCGATGTCCAACGGGGCGGAGGAGTCTCTTCTATCTCATAGTCCTGGAGTGGACCAGCTACCCCCGGCCTGAGGAGAGACACATGGAACGAGGGGTTAATATTCTTGTAATCAATGGGCAGTTGTAACCTGTAACACACCTCGTTCAATCTCCTCAGGACTTTAAAAGGCCCCACAAACCGCCGACCCAGCTTCCGGCAGGGCAGGCGGAGGGCAGGTTTCTGGTCGAGAGCCAGACTCGATCTCCAGGTGCGTACACTGGCCCCTCACTGCGGTGGAGATCGGCGCTCGTCTTATGTCGACGGATGGCTCGCTGCAGATGGACGTGTGCAGCGTTCCACGTCTCCTCCGAGCGCCGCACCCACTCATCCACCGCAGGGGCCTCGATCTGGCTCTCATGCCAAGGTGCCAGAACCGGCTGGTACCCTAACACACACTGGAAAGGGGGTTAGTTTAGTGGAGGAGTGGCGGAGAGAGTTCTGTGCCATCTCGGCCCAGGGAACATATCTCGCCCACTCCTCCGGCCGGCCCTGGCAATACGACCTCAGAAACCTACCCACATCCTGGTTGACACGTTCGACCTGCCCATTACTCTCTGGGTGGTAACCCGAGGTAAGGCTCACCGAAACCCCCAACCGTTCCATAAACGCTCTCCAGACTCTGGAGGTAAACTGGGGGCCTCGATCAGACACTATATCCTCGGGTACCCCGTAATGCCGGAAGACGTGGGTAAATAGAGCCTCAGCGGTCTGTAGGGCAGTAGGAAGACCCGGCATGGGAAGGAGACGACAGGCCTTCGAGAACCGATCCACAACGACCAGGATGGTTGTATTCCCCTGGGAGGGGGGAAGGTCTGTAACAAAATCCACCGAAAGGTGAGACCAGGGTCGTTGTGGAACGGGCAGGGGTTGTAACTTACCCCTGGGCAAGTGTCTGGGCGCCTTACACTGGGCACACACCGAGCAGGAGGAGACATAAATCCTCACATCCCTGGCTAACGTTGGCCACCAGTACTTAGTGCTAAGGCAGTGCACTGTCTGGCCAATACCTGGATGTCCAGAGGAGGGTGACGTGTGAGCCCAATAAATGAGTCGATCCCGGACCTCGAGCGGGACGTACGTCCGACCCACCGGACACTGTGGAGGGCTAGGGTCGGTGCGTAACGCCCGCTCGATCTCCGTATCGACCTCCCATACCACCGGTGCAACCAGACAAGACTTAGGTAGTATGGGAGTGGGCTCAACGGACCTCTCCTCCGTGTCATACCGCCGAGACAGGGCATCTGCCTTCCCGTTCTGGGACCCAGGGATGTAAGTGATCTTAAACACGAACCGGGCAAGAAACATAGTCCACCGAGCCTGGCGAGGATTCAGTCTCCTAGCTGCCCGAATGTATTCCAGGTTACGGTGGTCAGTCAAAATGAGAAAAGGGTGTTGAGCCCCCTCAAGCCAATGCCTCCACACCTTTAGGGCTTGTACCACGGCTAACAGCTCCCTGTCCCCTACGTCATAATTACGCTCCGCCGGACTGAGCTTTTTCGAATAAAAAGCACAGGGGCGGAGTTTAGGTGGTGTGCCGGACCGTTGTGAGAGAACGGCCCCAATACCGGCTTCAGACGCGTCCACCTCCACTTGGAATGGTAAAGCGGGATCCGGGTGCGCCAGCACCGGAGCCGAGGTAAACAGGTCCTTCAGTTTCCCAAAAGCCCTGTCCGCCTCAGCTGACCACCGCAAGCGCACCGGACCCCCCTTCAGAAGGGACGTTATGGGAGCTGCCACCTGTCCAAAACCCCGGATAAACCTCCGGTAGTAATTCGCAAAACCCAAAAACTGCTGCACCTCTTTAACCGTGGTTGGGGTTTGCCAATTACGCACGGCTGACACACGGTCAACCTCCATCTTCACCCCTGACGCAGACAACTGATAACCCAAAAAGGAGACCGACTCCTGGAAGAACAGACATTTCTCTGCCTTGACATACAGGTCATGCTCCAACAGCCTCCTCAACACTCGGCGCACCAGGGCTACATGCTCGGCTCGGGTAGAACTGTACACCAGAATATCGTCTATGTACACGACTACTCCCTGCCCCTGCATGTCCCGGAAAATCTCATCTACAAAGGATTGGAAGACTGAAGGAGCATTCATTAACCCGTATGGCATGACGAGATACTCGTAATGACCGGAGGTAGTACTAAATGCTGTCTTCCATTCATCGCCCTCTCTAATGCGCACCAAGTTATATGCGCTCCTGAGGTCCAATTTTGTGAAGAACCGTGCCCCGTGTAATGACTCCGTCATAGTCGCAATCAGAGGGAGTGGATAACTATATTTCACAGTAATCTGATTGAGACCGCGGTAATCAATACACGGACGCAAACCTCCATCCTTTTTCTTCACAAAAAAGAAGCTCAAGGATGCGGGCGAAGTGGAGGGCCGTATGTATCCCTGTCTCAGAGACTCTGCAATGTATGTCTCCATTGCCCTCTTCTCCTCTTGTGACAAAGGAGGTCCTGCCTGGAGGTCTATCGCACAATCCCCCTGTCTATGAGGCGGCAACCGCGCCGCTCTTGTCTTGCTAAACACGAGGGCCAAATCCTCATACTCGGGGGGAATGTGCAGTGCGGGCATTTGGTTCGGAATCTCCACCGAGGTCGCCCCTACGGAAACACCCAGACATAGCCCCTCACACTGGGCAGACCACCCCTTAAGAGCCCTCTCTCGCCACGAAATAGTAGGATCATGTGTAATCAAGCAGGGAAGCCCCAGTACCACCGGATACGCAGGAGAGTCGATCAGATAGAGCTGAATCGTCTCCTCATGACCCCCCTGCGTCTCCATCCTAAGTGGCACTGTGACCTCCCTAATCAAGCCGGATCCTAACGGACGGCTATCTAGGGCATGTACCGGGAAAGGATTATTTACCGGAAGGAGAGGGATCCCTAACTCTACACAGAATTTACGATCTACAAAATTCCCAGCTGCGCCTGAATCTACTAGCGCCTTATGCTGGCAACGAGGTGCAACCTGTGGAAAACAAACAGGTATAGTTATGTGGACGACAGAAAGCTCTGGGTAAGTGGGGCGCCTACTCACCTGGGAGGACTCCCCAATGTGTGGCCTGCCTTCTCTTCCACCAGGAGACCCTCCCCAGCACCTAGCCGCAGTGTGCCCTCCACGGCCACAGTTGGTGCAGGGGACGGCCCCCCTCGGGCTCCTTCTCCTCCGTTCTCTAGCGCCACCACCTCCGAGCTCCATAGGGCTCGGCTCGGAGGTGCTGGAGGGTGGAATGGGCGACCCCCACCCAGGACGTCCACGGGTGGCGAGCAGGGTGTCCAGCCGAATGGCCATGTCAACCAATTGGTCAAAAGAAAGCGTGGTATCCCTGCACGCCAACTCTCTCTGGACGTCCTCCCGGAGGCTGCAGCGAAAGTGATCTATGAGAGCCCGCTCATTCCACCCTGCATCTGCCGCTAGAGTCCGGAACTCCAGTGCAAACTCCTGAGCGCTCCTCATCCCCTGCCGGAGGTAGAATAGACGCTCCCCCGCCGCCTTCCCCTCTGGTGGATGGTCAAAAACCGCACGGAAGCGGCGGGAGAACTCCGCATAGGTGATAGTAGCGGCGTCTATTCTCCTCCATTCGGCGTTGGCCCACTCCAACGCCTTGCCGGTGAGACAGGAGATGAGGGCGGAGACGCTCTCGTGTCCCGAGGGCGCCGGGTGTACGGTGGCGAGGTAGAGTTCAACTTGCAGCAGGAACCCTTGACACCCGGCAGCGGTGCCGTCGTACGCCCTCGGGAGCGAGAGCCGAATCCCACTGGGTTCCGGAAGTTGGACAGGCGGACTGACCGATGGTGATGGTGTGGTAGGTGGGGGCGTGGGTACCTCGCTGGTCTCCCATCGATGGAGGGTGTTCATAACTCTATCCAGAGTGTGTCCGATTTGATTAATCCGGTCCTCCTGTCCACGAAGACGCTCCTCAATGATTTCACTGGGTGCGGTTGCTCCTGCTGATTCCATTGAATCTGTGTGTAATTCTGTCAGGGTTGAGTGTAGAGGTAGTGTGGAATCAGGCGCAGGACACACAGTGGTTTCGAACAGACGTCTTTAGTGAAGTCCAAATAACAAGCCACACACGGCAACAGGCAACAGGCGAACTTTACGCAACACGGTAAAGTAAACACAAGGCGCACAAAGTGCGGAACTCTCTCTCAAAACACAAATACAGAGAGAACTGAAAAACGGACTAGCACAACAACGTGACAAAAACAATTACACACAACACCTGACCAAACTCAAGAGAACTAAATAGGACGCATAATGAACACTAATAAGGAACAGGTGTAACAAAACAGACAAAACCAATCAAACATAGAAACATCGAACGTTGGCAGCTAGTACTCCGGAGACGACGACCGCCGAAGCCTGCCCGAACAAGGAGAAGGAGCAGCCTCGGCCGAAACCGTGACAGAAGCATATGACTCAGGTGTTTGAAAAATTTAAAATTCTCCACTTACGGACGGGCATAGCCCCCCTCCAGACCACCCCCCAGCCATACTCACATACTTGTGTCCCTTGAGATTTTGGAGGTGCGTGACGCCCCTGCGAGTCACAACGCAAAGTTGTGACATTAGCTTGTCCAAATTGTGACAACAATCACTCTTGAACCCTGGATTTGTTACAGTAACGCCAGAACCCTGAATTGGTTTCGCTGAAGATAACTTATAAGAACACAACATTATTTCAGCAGTGAAATTATGATTCATTTTTATATAAAGAAAGTCGAACATCTATATAATCATGACATTTTCAAGTGAGCAATTAAGAGCACTTTTGAGGGGACAGAAAATTGGGTGATTTCATCCAGAGAAAAAACACACTGAGGTCATTTGGATGTAAATTACCTAAACGTATTGTCAAATCAAATTAAATTGTATGTCACATGCGCCGAATACAACAGGTGTAGACCCTTAATCAACAATGCAGTTTTAAGAAAAGTAAGAGTTAAGAAAATATTTACTAAATAAACTAAAGTAAAAATAAATAAAAGAGTAACAATAAAATAACAATAACGAGGCTGTATACAGGGGGTACCGGTATCAACTCAATGTGTGGGGGTACAGGTTAGTCGAGGTAATTGAGGTAATATGTACATGTAGGTAGGGGTAAAGTGACTATGCATAGATAATGAACAGTGAGTAGCAGCAGCGTTAAAAAAAAGGGGTGGGGTCAATGCAAATAGTCCAGGTAGCCATTTTATTAGCTGTTCAGCAGTCTTATGGCTTGGGGTAGAAGCTGTTTAATCCTCTGCGGTATCGATGTCCCTATACCGGGACAGTTGCTGCTCAATATGCGATATGTGACAAGAATGGCGTTGTAAACAACAGGCAACTTTCCAGGACATAGACTTGTCTTATATGGGCAGAAAGCTTAAATTCTTGTTAATCTAACTGCAGTGTCCAATTTACAGTAGCTAATACAGCAAAAAAAAACACCATGCTATTGTTTGAGGATAGTGCAACAAAACACTTTTATTACATTCAGTAATTTTGTTATGATTTGTCATTCTTATAGTCCCAGAGATCAAATGTAGTGTAGTTTTGTTTGAAAAATCAATTTTATATTCAAATGTAGGAACTATGTTCTATAGTTTGACCCCATTGCTGTCTCTGGCTCCATACCCACCCCCGCCCGGCCATCTAGAGGTGTGAAGGTTAGTGTCTTTTCTGTAGGGAAGCTAATGATCCCTCATGTATGACATTCCTGGGAGTGTGTAAACTTAAAATGTGTTATTACCATAGCATTTTTGTATGTTCTCTATAGTTATGTACATGAAAATGTATACATTTACCAATTCGGCACATTTGGGAAAACTCCTGGCAGACTTGTGTAGTGATGTCATTCTTCACTGGATCAGTCTGACACTTTGCACACACACACTGCCGCCATCTTGTGGACAACATCTAAATTACACCTAGAATCCTACATCACTGTCTGGCCTTTCTCTTGCGTTTCAAAGATGATTCAAAAAAATAAATAAAAATAAACACACGTTTTTTGGTTTATATTATCTTTTACCAGATCTAATGTATTATATTATATAGGTGAATGCACCAATTTGTAAGTCGCTCTGGATAAGAGCGTCTGCTAAATGACATAAATGTAAATGTAATATTCTCCTACATTAAATTCACATTTCCACAAACTTCAAAGTGTTTCCTTTCAAATTATATCAATAATATACATATCCTTGCTTCAGGTCCTGAGCTACAGGCAGTTAGACTTGGGTATGTCATTTTAGGCGAAAATTGAAAAAAAGGGTCAGATTCTCAAGAGGCCTAGACTTGGCACTCCGGTACTGCTTTCAGTGCGGTAGCAGAGAGAACAGTCTATGACTAGGGTGGTTGGAGTCTTTGGCAATGTTTAGGGCCTTCCTCTGACACCACCTGGTATAGAGGTCCTGGATGGCAGGAAGCTTGGCTCCAGTGATGTACTGGGCTGTATACACTACCCTCTGGAGCGCCTTGCGATCGGAGGCTGAGCTGTTGCCGTACCAGGCGGTAACCAGTCAGGATACTCTCAATGGTGCAGCTGTATAACTTTATGAGGATCTGAGGACCCATGCCAAATCTTTTTAGTTTCCTGAGGGGGAATAGGCATTGTCGCGCCCTCTTCATGACTGTCTTGGAGTGTTTGGACCATGATAGTTTGTTGGTGATGTGGACACCAACAAACTTGAAGCTCTGAACCTGCCCCACTATAGCCTCGTCGATGAGAATGGGGGCGTGCTCGGCCCTCCTTTTCCTGTAGTCCACGATCATCTCCTTTGTCTTGATCATGTTGAGGGAGAGGTTGTTGTCCTGGCACCACACTGCCAGGTCTCTGACCTCCTCCCTATAGGCTGTCTCATTGTTGTCGGTGATCAGGCCTACCACCGTTGTGTCGTCAGCAAACTTAATGATGGTGTTGGAGTCGTGCTTAGTCACGCAATCATGGGTGAACAGGGAGTACAGGAGGGGCTGAGCACACACCCCTGACGGGTCCCGTGTTAGGATCAGCGTGGCAGATATGTTGTTGCCTACCCTTACCACCTGGGGGCTCCCCGTCAGGAAGTCCAGGATCCAGTTGCAGAGGGAGGTGTTTAGTCCCAGGGTCCTTAGCTTAGTGATGAGCTTTGAGGGCACTATGGTGTTGAACGCTCAGCTGTAGTCAATGAACAGCATTCTCACGTAGGTGTTCCTTTTGTCCAGGTGGGAAAGGGCAGTGTGGAGTGCAATAGAGATTGCGTCATCTGTGGATCTGTTGGGGCGGTATGCGGATTGGAGTGGGGTCTAGGGTTTCTGGTATGATTGTGTTGAGCCATGACCAGCCTTTCAAAGCACTTCATGGCTACAGACGAAAAATACAGATAAACTCTCTTGGTAAATAGTGTGGTCTACAGCTTATCATGAGAACCTCTACCCTAGGCGAGCAAAACCTTGAGACTTCCTTAATATTAGATTTTGCGCACCAGCTGTTATTGACAAATAAACACAGACCACCATCCCTCGTCTTACCAGAGGCAGCTGTTCTGTCTTGCCGGTGCACAGAAAACCCAGCCAACTGTATATTTTCCATGTCGTCGTTCAGCCACGACTCGGTGAAACATAAGATATTACAGTTTTTAATGTCCCGTTGGTAGGATAGTCTTGAAGGGAGCTCATCAAGTTTATTCTCCAATGATTGCACGTTGACAAATAAGACGGATGGCAGAGGCGGGTTACCCAGTCGCCGACGAATTCTCACAAGGCACCCGGACCTGCGTCCCCTGTATCGGCGTCTCTTCTTCATGCGAATGACGGGGATTTGGGCCTGGTCCGGTATCAGCAGTAAATCCTTCGCGTCCGACTCATTAAAGACAATGTCTTTGTCCATTTCGAGGTGTGTAATCGCTGTTCTGATATCCAGAAGCTCTTTTCGGTCATAAGTGACAATGGCAGAAACATTATGTACAAAATAAGTTAAAAACAACGTGAAAAAAACACACAAAATAGCACAATTGGTTAGGAGCCCGCATCCGCACTGCCAAAGCTGACTCTCTCTCCTATGTCCTCATCCTATATCTATCTGCTGCCTTCGACACCATGAACCATCAGATCCTCCTCTCCACCCTCTTAGGGCTGGGCATCTCAGGCTCTGCACACTCTTGGATTGCATCCTATTGTCACGAGAATTTATATCTCTAATTAAACTCAATGCTTTGAATAATTCCCAGAGGGTATAAGGCTCTGGTTTTAATCATGAATTAAACAAGGTCCACAACCAGCAAGAATAATCTGTATGTTTATTCATGAGAGCTCTTGCGCCAAAAAATACACACAACCTTTTTATATCCCTTCACACAAAGGAACTTTGCTCCGCCCACCTTTAGGCGGCCTGTACATTTCCACAGTATAGAATGATTAACCAGTGTCCCCTCCCTCCTGGAATGTTTGTCTCAGCAGTTTCTAACTCCCCCGCCTCGGTTAGTGGGTTTATACTACATTATAACTCTAACACAGTTCACACATTTATACCGTATTTGGGGTGAAATCCTTTAGTCATTATTTTAAAAATACAAATTCATCTATCACCTACCTGGCAGGCTGCTCCTACCAGGTGACGTGGAGAGGATCTGTGTCTGCACAACGTACTCTAACTACTGGTGTCCCCCAGGGCTCGGTTCTAGGCCCTCTCCTCTTCTCTCTATAAACCAAGTCACTCGGCTCCATCATATCCTTACATGGTCTGTCCTATCATTGCTACGCGGATGACACTCAACTTATTTTCTCCTTCCTCCCTTCTGACACCCAGGTGGTGACACGCATCTCTGCGTGCCTGGCAGATATCTTAGCTTGGACGTCCACCCACCACCTCAAGCTCAACCTCGACAAGACGGAGCTTCTCTTTCTCCCGGGGAAGGCCTCCCTGCTCGAAGATCTATCCATCACGGTTGACAACTCCACATTGTCACCCTCCCAGAGTGCAAAGAACCTTGGCGTGACCCTTGACAACACCCTGTCATTCTCTGCAACCATCAAAGCAGTGACTCGCTCCTGCAGGTTCATGGTCTACAACATTTACATTTACATTTTAGTCATTTAGCAGACGCTCTTATCCAGAGCGACTTACAGTTAGTGAGTGCATACATTATATATATATTTTTTATACAGGCCCCCTGTGGGAATCGAACCCACAACCCTGGCGTTGCAAACGTCATGCTCTACCAACTGAGCTACATCTCTGCCGGCCATTCCCTATAGTACGACCCTACCTCACACAGGAAGCAGCACAGGTCCTAATCCAGGCACTTGCCATCTTCCGTCTGGACTACTGCATCTCGCTGTTGGCTGGGCTCCCCGCTTGTGCCATCAAACCCCTGCAACTTATCCAGAACACCGCAGCCCACCTGATTTTTAACCTTACCAAGTTCTCCCTGGTCACCCCGCTCCTCCGCACACTCCTTCCAGTCAAAGCTCGCATCCACTACAAGACCATGATGCTTGCCTACAGAGCACCAAGAGGAACTGCCCCTCCTTACCTTCAGGCTATGCACAAACCCTACACCCCAAACCGAGCACTCCGTTCTGCCACCTCTGGTCTCTTGGCCCCTCCCCGCTTCCTAGCTCTGAAATTGCTGAGAGCTACTTTTTTGAGGAAACGTGTACTTACTATGCCTGTGATATATGGTTGTCCCACCTAGCTGTCTTAAAATGAATGCAGAAACTGTAAGTCGCTCTGGACAAGAGCGTCTGCTAAATGATTTTTATTTTTAAAAAATCTTCTCGCAAATATATATATATATATATATATATACATACATACAGGTGTCTTTTATACAGGTAACAAGCTGAGATTAGGAGCACAGTCTTAAAGGGAGTGCTCCTAATCTCAGCTTGTTACCTGTATAAAAGACACCTGTCCACAGAAGCAATCAATCAATCAGATTCCAAACTCTCCACCATGGCCAAGACCAAAGAGCTCTCCAAGGATGTCAGGGACAAGATTGTAGACCTACACAAGGCTGGAATGGGCTACGAGACCATCGCCAAGCAGCTTGGTGAGAAGGTGACAACAGTTGGTGCGATTATTCTCAAATGGAAGAAACACAAAATAACTGTCAATCTCCCTCAGCCTGGGGCTCCAAGCAAGATCTCACCCCGTGGAGTTGCAATGATCGTGAGAACGGTGAGGAATCAGCCCAGAACTACACGGGAGGATCTTGTCAATGATCTCAAGGCAGCTGGGACCATAGTCACCAAGAAAACAATTGGTAACACACTACGCCGTGAAGGACTGAAATCCTGCAGCGCCCGCAAGGTCCCCCTGCTAAAGAAAGCACATATACAGGCCCGTCTGAAGTTTGCCAATGAACATCTGAATGATTCAGAGGAGAACTGGGTGAAAGTGTTGTGGTCAGATGAGACCAAAATCGAGCTCTTTGGCACCAACTCAACTCGCCGTGTTTGGAGGAGGAGGAATGCTGCCTATGACCCCAAGAACACCATCCCCACCGTCAAACATGGAGGTGGAAACATTATGCTTTGGGGGTATTTTTCTGATAAGGGGACAGGACAACTTCACCGCATCAAAGGGATGATGGACGGGGCCATGTACCGTCAAATCTTGGGTGAGAACCTCCTTCCCTCAGCCAAGGCATTGAAAATGGGTTGTGGATGGGTATTCCAGCATGACAATGACCCAAAACACACAGCCAATACAACAAAGGAGTGGCTCAGGAAGAAGCACATTAAGGTCCTGGAGTGGCCTAGCCAGTCTCCAGACCTTAATCCCATAGAAAATCTGTGGAGGGAGCTGAAGGTTCGAGTTGCCAAACATCAGCCTCGAAACCTTAATCACTTGGAGAAGATCTGCAAAGAGGAGTGGGACAAAATCTTTCCTGAGATGTGTGCAAACCTGGTGGCCAACTACAAGAAACGTCTGACCTCTGTGATTGCCAACAAGGGTTTTGCCACCAAGTACTAAGTCATGTTTAGCAGAGGGGTCAAATACTTATTTCCCTCATTAAAATGCAAATCAATTTATAACATTTTTGACATGCGTTTTTCTGGATTTTTTTGTTGTTATTCTGTCTCTCACTGTTCAAATAAACCTACCATTAAAATGATAGACTGATAATTTCTTTGTCAGTGGGCAAACGTACAAAATCAGCAGGGGGTCAAATACTTTTTTCCCTCACTGTATATATATATATATATATTGTGATGTCACGAGAGGCTGTGTCCTGGAGGGACGTTACATCCCCCTGAGATGGCTGCAAACCCAGACAGCTATGGCTCCATCTGCTGGTATGGTCGGGAACTCCAACCCTCTATGGCCAATCTTCCCACGCAGCTGATACCAATCAGGAGCTGATGAGCTGAAGGTTTGTTGAAGGGAAGAGACACGGTCTCAAGGCTGGGCTCTCTGGAGGACAAGAGTGCTGCACGTCCACTTCCATGAGGAATATAAGGATTTGGAGATACTTACCTTTGGGAAATACTCACCTTTGGATATATGCACCTGTGGAAATACGTGTGGGACATTTGGAAGGACGTTTTGCTGGGTTGGCCACTAGCTGCAACGTGGAATACAGTAAGACTGGGGAAAAGTTATTTGAGCGAGGGAGAGTTATGATTTTGGATGTGGAAGAGACATCCCTGAACTGTTAACCCTTAAAGAGCCACCAGAGAACAGAATTGTGTTATACTTTCGTTAGTTTCCCAAGACCTTTAATAAAATCCTTGTTTTGGTTGAACCTGGTCTCCTTGCACTACTTGAGCAATCCCGCTGAAAGCTGTGTAGCCTCTCGTGACATCACAGATGGTGGAGAATACAGGCAAGCTCAAGCGTTAATAGTGCATGTCAGAGGAGGGGGGACCAGGTTACTGACTATGATGCCCTGAAGTCTGAGATCCTCAGCAGATATGGACTCACAAAGTTTGGTATGGCCCAGCGCTTTCACAGCTGGACCTTCCAACCAGACCAACCTCCTCGGGCGCAGATGCATGAACTTGTCCGAATCGCAAGGAAATGGCTGGATCCGCAGAGGAATACAGCAGCGGCGGTGGTGGAGGCCGTTGTGGTGGATTGTTACCTACGCGCCCCTGCCTTATGAGGCAAAACGGTTCATCAGTCAACCGGCCTTGACCACGGCTGATCTGACCGTGGAAGCTGTGGAAAAGTACCAGGCCACAGCGGAGATGCTGAATGCTTCCCCGAAAAGACCCCCAGGAGGGCGGCCCCACCACAAATGGGAAGAACCCGTCCAAAGGA